>NW_013952552.1:645631-654847 GCF_001266775.1 Austrofundulus limnaeus
GGTCATTGGTTGACCTGATGGATAGCCCCTCTTCAGAGCTAAACAACCAACAAAAATCTGAAGCTCCTATGTTTAATAGTTCTTGAGCTATAACCATTTTTGTATGTCCAGACACCCGTTTTTCAGATAAATTGGGGGTCCGGGGAGGCACACTGATTGATGGGCCTGATGGATAGAGCTTCATCAGAGCTAAACAACAAAAGAAATCTGAAGTTCCTATGTTGAACAGTTTCTGAGTTATAAGCATTTTTGCATGTCCAGACACCCCCTCTTTGGATGGAGCTATCTCCTCAAATGTGGGGTCTATCGTCAAACTGTAATGTAATTTCTTTATGTTCATTTTAGAACTTTATATAATCACCAATAAGCCAGCTTACAAAAAAAAAAAAAAAAACAACCCTCCAACTAGGTGTGTTGCAGCTATATGATAGTTTCCACATTTTATCCTTCTTCCTCCTTATTTTCCCAAGAGCTCTGCCCACGTTTGTATCCCAGAACACAACCAGCTTTAGTATACTTGGGATTTCTAATCCTGAGGACTTTTAATAAAACTACTGGGATAATCCAGAGATTTCCTTCAGGAAAATTTCCAAGGGTGTGCTCTTTTTCCTCTTGCCTACTCTTTTTTTTTTTCAGGACCCCCAGCCCCTCTCTGCTAGGGTTTAACATTTCGCTTGACTCTGCAGGAGCACGGTCATTTGCATAGTTTTCCTTAATCTTCCATAAATCCCCAGTTGGAAAAAAAAGTTGGGGCCGGACAGGATGCTTCCTTGGGAGTGAAAATGGCAGGCAGAAAGGTAGTGGCGGCAAAGAAAATATTTCAGTTAGGGTTTGATTACACCTGGGCACTTATGGTCAAAAATAAGCAAAGATCCCACTGTGAAGCTATCCAAATAAAGTGTGGGAGAATTAATGTTTTCAGAGAACACATATAGTTAAAATTCTTGCCTCAGTGCTCTGGGCTTTTGTATATTTTATTGTCTCTGCAGCAGCTTTTGGATGCTTCCTGGCGATGATCAAGTTCAAAGTATCATGTGTTAGGTATCACGAGTGTTTCACTAAAGGGTCATAGGTAATAACATTGTCAAAAAAATAGAAATCAAAAATTGTGTTTCTCACAGACACTCCAAGCTGAAGTGAAGTTAAAGCTTGGAATGGCTCCCATCTGGAGAGATCAGTTTCATTTCATCTGCAATAAAAGCATAATTTAATCAAATATGAAGAAGAAAGAAGCAAAAATGGATCAAAATGTACTCACGTTTGATCTTTTTAAGCTGAAAATTTATGTAATCAAGGTTAACATAAATAGTTTTCTTTTCTTCAGTAGCTAAAGCAGTCAGTTTCCACTGTGAGAGTCAGAGGTCCCAGAGCAAGACACTGAACCCCACATTCCCTCTGATATGCCTCATCAGTGTTTGAATGTAATCTAAAGCTCTGATAAGAATCTATAGATCAGAGGTCTTTAACCCTGTTCCTTGTGACCCACTGTCCCGCATGTTTTAGATGTTTCTGTTCACCTGACTGAAATGAAAGAGTGTTTTTTTATGGGAGTATGATATTATAACATGATATAAAACCTTTGCCCCTTTAAAGAAAAACGTTTTCTTTTTCATTCAACAAAAAAAGGTTTACATGTATATTATAAAAAACCAAATACCCTTGAGCCTATAACAAATTGTCCTAATCTGAACTGTCTTCAACCCATTCTTTAGGTCTTTTTTGGAACTCTAAAATAGTGTCTGGCTACCAAAATCCTAAACATTCAGTTATTTTAGCTTTTCTTTTGTTAAGTATTCACAATAGAGTTGTAGTCTACTTTACCAAGTAGAGTGTATGGAAGATAATTACTAGTTTTGTTTGCACTACAGAACTGTGAGTATTTATAATTTTTTTTTACAAAAGGATAACAAATTATGTGCTTTATTTGATCCAATTCTTTTTCATTTTTCTGATAAGCTTATTTTATTAGAGTATCATTGGTGTTCACGTTAGAACTGGTCAATAAGCATACTCAAACTTACAAGGTTGCAATCTTTACAAAGCTCTATTGTACCAGCATATGTTAAAAGTCAACATGCCTGCACACAGGTAGGCAGGTCTGGACATTGAATGGATTAGTTAGTTTTAGTTTCAAATGCTTTGAAGCACAATTTCAAAATTCAAACTGTCATGATCCCAAATGTTTTGTTGCCCCATGCCAACTGGCTCTGATAAATGCTTATCTGGCTCCAGTCTCCAAGGGGGGCTAACCAGAAGCCCATCTTTCAGTTTCTTACATTGAGTGGGTCCACCAGGACATCTTTCTGCCAGTTCCTGAATCCAAAGGGGCTAAGGAGGATACCTGTCATGTGTCTGAGTCCAAAGGGGTTCCAGGTGGGTGTTGTTTACCTGAACTTTCCCACCTGCCTGAATGGTTCCCAGCCTGGTTATTTTCATTCAAGATGTGAGGGGAAATGAGAATGATGGTTTTCCTCTACACCTGCACAGTTTAAATAGCTTCCGTAAGGTTGTGGCTGTAGACTGAGGAGCTCGATCAAGATAGATCGAAAATCTTATGAATATTAATTTGTTGAATTCACCTTTGATTCACTCAACAGCTGAAATATAATCCATAATTATAGTAAATGATTATTATATTATCTATGCCAAATGAGGAAGAAACAAAAAAAGAAGAAGAAAAAAATCCCCTTTTCCATCTCAATCTTTTGCTGTTTATCTGCAGTCTGGTCACAAAGGCAACTAGGTCCAGGAGATAAACCCAGACATCCCCATGATTCTTTCGAGTTTTTTTTTATTTATTTACTTTTTTTGGGGTGGGGGGGGGACCCCAAGGTGTTTCCAGGCCAGAGAGGATAAATAGTCCATCAATCAAATTCTTCCCCAAGGCCTCCTACAAGTAGGGCATGCCTGGAAAACCTCTGAAGGGAGGCATCCCAGAAGCATTCTAATCAGATGCCTGAACCACCTCATCTGACATCCTTCAATGCAGAGGAGCAGCGGCTCTACCCTGAGACTCCCCCCAGATGATAGTGCTCCTCACCCCAACTCTAACTCTGACCCAGTCCACCCTATGAAGGAAACGCATTGTGACTGCTTGTATCCGGGATCTCGTTATTTTAGACATGATCCACATGGCCATTAGTGAGGGTTGGATTGTAGACAGACTAGGAAATTGAGAGCTTTGCCTTTTGACTTTGCTCTTTCTTCACCACAAACTCTAGGGTTGCCAACTCCTGAAATGTGGGACAGTTCTGCCAGGGGCAGGGCTTAGTGACATAATGCATCAATCATGACTTCACCACACATTTTTATTTCCCCAACATTTAAGTTGGATCCACCTAAACACAATTTAAAAAATGTAAATATAAACATGTAAGTTGTTAAAGTGTAACTTACCCCAAAATCAACTTTTTAAAAAAATAAAATGTCTAAATTGTGTCTTAAGAGTAATACCTTGCTATTTTTGACCTGAATTTAACATTTTCATCTAAAATAATTTAAATCTTCAATATTTGTTCAAAAAATGTCTTCGTGCTGCCCCCTATGGGTTTACATTTTGACTATAATATTTGAAGTATCTTGTGACGTGCTGCACCGTGTGACGTCACACAGTACAGTGCTCAGTAGAAAAGGACCTCGGTCAGAGACACTTCCTGCAGAGAGTCGGGAGTTAACCATAGCATTGTTGATCGTAGCTGTGGTAGAAGCTGGCTTCTCCTCACCCACAGTGAAAACATGGAGTCTATCAGTCATAAAACAAACTGAACTAACTTACACATCCTCTTTGTGCTTCAAGAGTTTTTAAACTGTGGTTGCTGTGTCACTTAGTTTAGATCGGGCCAAAAATACACACACACCCTCGCGCGCGCGCACACACACACATTGTCCCCACATGTGCGAAAAACATGTGCGCACACACACACACACACACACACACACACACACACACACACACACACACGGCTATTATTATGATTATTATAGATCATAGCCACAGCCTTACTGTGTTCTGGAAATATTAAAAGGTGGAGAGTTGAAGCTCAGCGGCTCGCTCCGCCATATGTCCTCTTAAGTGCAAATAGACTAGAACATGTGCCTCCGCTTCTGAGGGGTTTTACACATCAGGATGTCCGGACATCTGCAGCAGGCAGCGGGATGACAGAAACTTACCTCGAGGCAGTGATGGAAAAAAAAGACGTGGCTGTCCGTGATCAGCTCTTCAAACTGCTACTGAAAATTTTTTCAAGCAAGTCCTGGTACGGATCGGTCCCAACAGAAGTTACAGAACTGGACAGCTGACTGCTCCATGCGGTCCTGCTGTCACCGAACTGGACCCTCGCTGACACTCACCGCTGCACCAGGTTGCAACTTGCTCCGTGTCAGAACATCCCGGAACATCCACAGGTATTGTCCCCACGAAGACTAAAAATGCTGAGGTCTTTATAAACTTAGGAACATTTTAAAGCTGTCGGATCACCGTAGCAGTTTTTTATTTTTTATGTTTTTTAGTCCTGATCTAAACTCTATGGTCTCTCCTGATCTAAGCAGCAATGTTTTATTTGTTTAAAATATATATTAAGCAAAGAGAAGTTAATTCAGTTTGTTTTATGAAGCCTCGCGCTGCAGGTGGAGGGGTTTTTCACATCAGGCCGCCCGAACACCTCTGCTGCCGGGGTGAGTTGACGCTTCTGTCCGGGGTGGTGTGGTGTGTTGGAGGGAGGGAGTGCAGTCGGCTGTGGGGTCCGGAGTGATCAAGCGGAACAGAACACTCGTCAGGCCCAGACTGAGCTGTATGTGAATTTTAATAGAAACAGTGAACCAAACAGAAATTAAAAGATATCCTTTCTGTTCTGTTTTGGACCAAAGTCACATTTTAACAGGTTTTTTTTTTTGCCTGAACTTTACATTATTACATGTTGTAACAGCTAAATGTGAGTTTGCATATCATGAAACTTTGCCTTTTACAAAGTCATTTACTTAGAACATTCAGAAATGTTTTCAGGAATGTTAGCTTGTCAAAATAAGCTAAAGCTAGCTGTCACGTTGTCTTGTCTTAATAAAAAAACTTTCTCAACTCCAGGCCATACCTCCTCACTCACCCCCCTCAGCAAGTAGGGGTCTATGCGGACGAGTGGGCGTGTCACAAGGAAAGGCGATTCTAAAGCAACACACCTGATTTGACTGACTTTGTTAAAGGGACACACCTGACTGGACAAGCAAAAAGGGGGCGATACCGTATGGGACCACCTCATTGGACAAAAACAAAAGGGGCATTACTGTATGGCACCACTTTTTCTGGAGAACCCTACTTGGGTCACATTTCTCCTGGTTAATTTTAGTGTTGGGGTCAGGCTGTAAAGAGATCAAGCAGGATCTAAGGATACCGTCATGTACAGTAGGCCTCGTAGCCCACAGTGTTTATGCTTTTGACATGCCCACTCTTGTGACACGCCCACTTTGATTCCGCAGATAACCCCTTCTCCCCCTCAGAGTCTCCACTTTATGCATTTTTTTAAATTTGCATTGGGGGCGGAGTTATACTTTCCCAGGGGGGTTAAGTTCCACTTTAAGCATGCACCACTTTAAAAACAATTGTTCAATACCAGTTATTCAGAACAGACTTTTAAGAAACCCAAACTGCCCAGGGGTCAGATTTATAAATCTGGCGTACGCACAACTTAAGCCCAGAAACTTGTGTACGCCACTTTTCACATCAAGGTTGTGCTTTATAAAATCCAAACTTGACATGAAAATTTGCGGTGCCTCACACCAGCGTACGCTCATTTTGGAGATGTGAAACTGCGACACAGATGGTGAAGTGAAGAATTACAGCCACACTGTGTAATGATCACTGTCAGATATTTAATTTACCTTCATAATCAGACTTAGATTTTTATTCAACTTTATCATCAGTTTTCTTAACAGTGATATTTATGCTTCTGTTGGTGAGCCATGAGGACCTTTGAAATAAAAAAAACTTAAATCTTAAATAAAAGTTCCCGTGCGCAACTCCCTTCATCTGCTTCCTCCTTAGATGACCCTGACCCACAGACCCCTCCCTGACCCACAGACCCCTCCACGACAAGATCAGCAGGACAGCAAAAGTCACGCTTTGGATACACGTGCAGGGCGCATCCACCTCACCAGTGTGAATGTTATAAACCTTCATGTTTAAAGTCCGTATTTGTCACACGCGCGGGGGGTCTGCCGCGGATAACAGAGCAGGCAGGAGGGGGAGAGGAGGAGAAGAGCGGTGGACTTATTTCTAATTTTATCTGACATATTTCATTTTATTTTTATTGTTTTTATAGTCCCGCAGGCTCTAATGGAAAATTAATTTGAAGCTGAGGTTTTTTTTTAAATCGTTAGATTACTCTAAAGCAAAATGAGGGAAAATCTGTGTCAGTTACAGACATTCTGTTCACGTGAGCAGCTGTCTGTCAGCACCCGTCATCATCCAGACGCATGAAGGAGCGTGTCTGAACCAATCACTTTTGTTGGCATTGATCAGCTGACTGATTTAACTACATCTTAACATTCATGAGGTACTTTACATTGACTGTTTATGGTTGAGTGTGGGCGTGTAGAGGGTAGAACCTGAGGCGGGACCTCGTGCGCAAACTCTGACRTGCRGYTGTGATTTATGAAGGAAAGATGCGCAGAAACTTGCGTACACACGGTTTTATAAATCTGAAATTTTTTTGGCATACGCCATTTCCGCCTTTTGGCCATACATTCACTTTTAGTATGGTTTCCACGCAATCCTTTATAAATGAGACCCCAGATCTGGAAGTTGATTTCAGGCCAGAGGTCACTGAAAATGAGAGCCTTGTTGATTATAACAATACAGTTTTAAAGAGGTAATTGCATTATCCAAGATTTAGCCAATGGCTAAGTTCCATTAGGTCTGTGGTCTTTGGTAGAAAAGACCAATATGTAATTGTTTTTTGTTTCATGCCTGTTGAAATGTTCTTGCAACAATAAGCCTCTCATTATTCACATTTACCACCAGGTCTCCAAAACTTGGACACTAATGGTTTCTGTACAAATTACCATCTTAACAATATAATAGTAGTTGTAATGTTTTTATTTAGAACATTAAAAAAACACTAACTCTTCAAAAGCTCATACGCAGCAAATTTCAGTTGTTATCGTATGGTGCCAAAAGAAAGAAAATACTTATATTTTTCTCATGTGAGGTTTGAATGGGTCCCTCTTTCAGACTAAATTTCTTCACAAACCCAGTGTTGAATGAGCCAGTGCTGGTAAAGCAGTTTGACAAAATGTGGTTTCTATATATAAACATTTTTTATCTGCTGCTACTCACTTGCTGTAACGCACACTGCTCAGCATGCTTTCAGAGTTCAAGCACACCTGATTCAAAGGAATGAATTAGCTATCCAGTACTCTCCCCACCTCTCACTATACACCCATCCTAACACAACTCTTTAACCATATGAGGATTGAGCTATGTGCCAGAAGATCACTCAGACATTACCATTACTTCTGCTCTTGGTTGTTTTCATAGCCTTGTCATGAAACCTGGTTGTAGCCCAGGCATAAGACCAGCATGTCTAGTCCTGCTTCAGATTATCATGGACAAACTCCTGTTGTGAATGCATCCTCAGTGTTATGGATGGGCTGCCACTGCTGTCACCATGCTTCACATAGGATCAGTAAAAGTTATTTATTTAAAGAAGCCAGCAGATTGAGTTGAATCATCACTTTGTTGCAGTCACCCATCTTGATCAGCACATTGGCGACAGTGAAAAGGAAAAACTCCCTTTTAGTAAGAAGAAACCTTCAGCACACCACAGTTAGAATAAGCAGCCATCTGCCTAGACCGCCTCAGTCAGTTTGTCTTCCAGCAGTCTAAGCCTATAGCAGTATAACTAAAAGATAGCTCAGGAAACCCAGGCCAACTTTAACTATAGGATTTATAAAAAAAGAAAGTCTTCAGTCTAATCTTAAAAGTAGACAGAGTGTCAGCCTCATAGACAGAAACTGGAAGTTTGTTCCACAAGAGAGGATCTTGATAACTGAAAGCTCTGCCTTCCATTCTACTTTTAGAAACTCCAGGAACCACAAGTAAACCTGCAGTCTGAGAGTGAAGTGCTCTGTTAGGAAAATATGGAACAATAAGACATTTAATATAAAATGGAGTCTGGTTGTTTAGAGCTTTTTATGTTAGAAGCAAAATTTGAAATTGTATTTATAAGATATGCCAAAACTGAAGAAATATGATCTCTACTTCCAACTTTCATTAGCAGCAACATTTTGGATCAACTGAACATTAAAAAGATGACACCCAGATAATAAAAAAATACAATCTTCCAGCCTAGATGTGAAAAACGCATGATCAAGTTTTTCTGCATTTTTCACAAGATTATTAGAGAGAGAAATAAATTAATATATGGAATATGGTGTTAATTTCAGGAAGATCTAAACTCCAAACTGCAAAGTAAAATGTGAAACTGTAATTATTGTCAATTCTTAAGTTCTTTTTTCATTCTGAAGAAAAAACAAACAAACCTCAAAATAGATCCTACTGCTTTTTTAAACTTGCAGATGTGTAAGGTCATAGCAGAGTCATCATTCAGTATGAAGAAGGCTTGGCCAATAAAATATTTGCCACAACTTAAAAAAAAGTATTGGTTCTGTGATCTGCAGCTGGAGGTTGATGTTAGGATGCATGCTGCTCATATTAACCCATTTTTTCATCAAACCCTGCTTCATAGAAGCAATAATCAGGGCAAATTACATTTAATGACAATTCTATTCATTCATCTTCAATATAATAGTTTATTTGTACCTCAATCATTTATAGTCAGACTGATATGATATCAGAGCAAATGATTTGAACACATTCTTCAACAGGTTCAGCTCAGGAACAAGCTCATCTTCCTCCTCTCCTGCCCCCAGCCAAACAAACATCTCACCCTCCTTTGACCCACAGCTTTCCTGTCAAACCTCAGATGTTTTATCTTCAACCTCAGTCATGGACTTTTCTTCTACATCCACAAGTTAGTCTTCAGCTCAATCAGGAGATGCTGCTGCTCCCTTTGCCTCCCCCTCCCACTTTTCTGTATCTAGAAGTCAGGTGAAGAGGCAGCTAGAGAGACTGAACCAAAACAAGGCTGCAGGTCCAGATGGTGTTAGCCCCAGAGTCCTGAAGGCCTGTGCAGACCAGCTCTGTGGGATTCTGCAACACCTCTT
>NW_013952552.1:655887-661165 GCF_001266775.1 Austrofundulus limnaeus
GTCGGAGGCTTCTTCAACTTCGCTGTAATACTGACCGCTACAGAAGATCTTTCCTGCCCACAGCCATCAGCATCTACAATAAGTTTTTAGTTAAATGAGTTACAGTACAACAACACCTAATTTCCCTCTGGGATCAATAAAGTATTTTTGAATTGAATTGAATTGAATTGAATTGAATTAAATATACAAATTTCTGAACCCAAATAGCTAATAGCAATGTGTTATTGAATAACACTTTTTAAACATTCAGGAATTTAAAAGCAAGTTTCATAGATTATCAGGACTGACAAGCTGTGAATTCTTGATTTTTTATTGTTCAAGTAAAGTAGTATAAATGTTTACATTTGCACAGATACATTACTCCAACAAGGCCCATTTTTAGCACAAACTTTTAGATTCTGACAGCAAAATTTGCCTGTAAATGTACCGAGGCCTGGTGTAAAATGCAGAGTACTGATTCTTTCCAGCTGATGACCCCACTACAAAAGCACGGGGCACTAATGGATGTGGACCAGCTACAAATGCTCTGCATGAAGTCCTCCCACTGACACGCTGAAACGGTGAGAGTATGGTGCAGCATCAGATCAGCGTGGATCTCCTTTGGATAAGGATCAGTACTGTTGGCAAGAGAATGACCTCATCTCGTACAAGAAATGACCTAAAATAACAAATGATAGATGTGTAAAATAGAGCCAAGCACGCTTGTTTCAGGGGCTTTCCCTTTATGTTTGAGCTGTCAACATGTTGAAGATGTTCAACACAAAAAAAAAAAAATCCACTAAAACCAAACGACTTCTCGGTTCCAGATGTTTTAGAGAGAGTAAATAAAACACAACTATGTCTCACTCTGTTTTGTTTTTAGTCTCATAAATCTTTTTAGTGTCTCCACTTGCTTATTCCATCGATATGATAAGGTGGACATGTGTTTTATGTTTGGTTTGGTGCACAAGTGAAGTAATCTGGTTGGCTCAGCAGTGATGTCAAACATATTTGGGATTTGAGGCTTTGCACATGGCCAGAATGTCTACTTCCCTGTCTGCTCCTTTTATCTGCACCTCATTTTAACACCATCCATCCCCTTTCACCTGTCTGCTTCGGTCCCCCTACCTTGTGGGAAACCAGTTTTTCCTGCCCTTTTTGCTCTTGATTTTTCCTTTTATAAATGTAACCAACTAGGTAATTAAAATGAACACACCAGAATTCTGTAAGAGTCTAAATGGATGCATTAAAATGTGATGCAAACTATGTTTTGTTTTAAAGAATAGTAAAAGCTGAAACATGCAATACACAAATCATGATATTATAATTTCCTTGTCAGGATGGTGATATTTAATTTAATTATTCATCTTGTGTTACTTATTTTTGCAATATCCTAAATCTGTGTTTTATGGGATTCATTTTCAGTTGTTCCTAAATTATTGATGGTAATAAACAAACCATCTGAGGTTTAATTGTAAATACTTTGAGACAAGCATGTGTGTGCATGTAAATATGTGTGCACGTTTTCAACTCTTAAGTTCACAAGTGAAAAAAATATTTACTGTATCTGTAAATACTTTTTGTTGTTGTTTGAATCATATTTGACTACTTTCATTTTAAAGAGATTAAATAAAACTATTGCGGAGAGGTTTTTTTTACATCGTGATGGCAATCCATTTACTGGCAAAGCAAACATGTTTGAGTTCCAAAAAGGAAATGTACATCAGCAACTTGTCCATTACCTGATTTGAAGTGAATATTGTAGCTCAAAAAGCACTATATTCTATAAATCATGTAATAATAAGGATCATAACAAAAGATACAAGTAAGACAAATGGGCTCAGAAGCAGTATAAGAGTTTTATGGGCTCTAGTGGTGTCCATTTTAGAGTAAATGCTTCTTTTTTATTACAAGGCTTCAGACTCACTTTTTCTTTCTCATGTTTACTTGTGCTCTTGAACCCTTTTTTGTTAAGCTTTTTAAAAGGCCCCATGCAGTCCATAATCCTCCTCCTCCTCGTTTCCAGTGCTTCTAAGTTGTGCCAAAAATGACAGTGGTTTTAAACAGCATCATACATGTGGATGACCCTTTGTATATTTATAGTGGGACTAAGGGAACATCTTATTAAAATAAAACAGATTTGTGTAATGTGTGAAACATCTGGTGAACAGAGTGTGGAAGTAGCCGAATGTCAAAGGAAGATATGAGAAAGACATTATTAATATTGGAAGAGAAAAAAAAAACAAGCTGGTGTAATGGTACCAGCGAAAATGTTCAAACAGCTGCCATACAACAGTTTTAAGTATAATCTCCAATACTGATTACAGAATTAAACTGGGGATATTTTGAGTATTGTGGTGTGTATAAGCTGATGTGTTCAGCCACTGTCACCCACAGAGCTGTTGCCTCTCAGCAAGAAGGTTGTAGGGTTGCCTTCCGGCCTGGTGCATGTTTGTGCAGGTTTTCCTCTATGTACTCTGGTTTAATCCATCAAAAAACATGAATGTTAGGTTAAGTAGTTATTCTAAATTGACAAGTAAGTGTGAATGTTTTTCTTTATGAGGGTCTGTGACGGCCTCTGCTTGCCTTTTATGTCAGTGAGAAAAACACTCTTAGCTTTTCTAACGATTCTCTCTAAAAATCGTATTTTCTTTAAAACAACTTTTTCTCATTTAGTCACAATTTTAGCACACTATCCAAATTTATAGGCAACAGGACAAGGATAAAACAAGACAGATTCAGAAAAAAATATCAATGTTTATCATTCAAGGTTTGTGGCATTTTTATTGGGAAATAAAGTTTGGTATCTTGTGTTAACATATTGAAGACTAAAAATTTAGTTAAAAATGGTTTTCCAACTAAAATATACATTTGCATGTGAAAAAATGTGCCATTTCAACAGAAAATATATCTAGAGTAGTGTTACTGGGGCATCACTAAGAACCAAAACATTTCATGATGAACTTTACACGTAACAGTTTAAAAATGATGGAACAATAATACAATGGTGAGTGACGGTACCCTGTCAACATTTTCTGTGATAGGTAAGGCAAAGTGATGTGTTCAGCAAATGACTACCATTGAGAAAGACATTATTGTCTGGAGGAGGATTGGAGGAGGATTATGGACTGCATGGGGCCTTTTAACAAGCTTAACAAAAAAGGGTTCAAGAGCACAAGTAAACATCACTTGATGAATGTTTACCATCTTAAATAGCCTATATGCCATGGACATCCAGCCCAGCACTTGATGCCACTCCCAACACTTCCGGTTCATGGTCAACACAGTGTTAGCAAAAGATTTTTTCACCCGACAACAACTCTTAATGATCTCCAGAGTACAGAATTAGCTTATTACATGTACCAACATAAACACAGGAGACGTACAGGTCCAGCCAAGTGGAAAAAAAATCACTCCAAAGTGGATTAAAGCCATAAAAACAAAGGAAAGACGTTAGTGTTTATGGTTCCATAATTTAGCCTTTTTCGCTATTCCGTGGCTGCTTGTTCCGTGAATTTTTCACGTAGAGCTGTGACACTTACAGTATATTGTTGGAATCAGCAGAGTCTGAGCTTTAAATTGATGGGCTACTTGTATGGTTTGGATTGTTTTCCCCGATGTTAGTGAACTGAAAACGTAATGATTATCAGGCAGAGGTTCGGTTCTGCAGCTCTCGGTGCTCGTGGGGAGGAGGAGGAAGGGGAGGGGCGCGCTCGTCACTCGCCATTAGTCTACGCTGTAATATACAATCTAACAAGTTTTTACTTTTGCATAAAACTCAAGAAAAAGTCACATACTGTAAAAACATTTCATATAACACAAACACGCGCACACGCACACATACCTACCTAACTTTGTACCGGCTGCTGTGTTAGCTTCCTCCTAGCTGTCCTCTGGAGGAGGTCTTTCTTCTCTCGTCTTGGCAGTAAAAGGGGATAAATGTACATTTCCCTTTCGTAACCTCCGTCTTCTCATTTCTGATACTGGCTCTTGAATATCCTCAGGTTAGAAATGCCAATTACAAATGCAAGCGTGAGCTTTTAAATATAATTTTTGCCTGTAATGCTATGATCCACAGCTGTCACCTCCTCATCAAGAGGAAAACGAAGAAAAACTAACTACTTGATCGTATCTGCTGCTTAGTGGACACAACGGCACACAACAGAACTCATGTTTTATACCAGTAGATCACAGATGATTTAACTTTTGTGACTTTTTCATGGACTAGTACTAGCAGCTAACGGTAAAAACATAGGCAGTAAGCAGGGAGTGGAAGGGAGGAGCGTGGCAGGAATTTTACCGGAAATACGTCATTAATGACTGTGGCATATAGGCTATTATCATACTGTAAAGGGTTGCTCATATGCCATGGTTAAAAAAATCTAAATATAGTCAAAACTGATTTAAATCAAACTCTGAAGTACTGGGAGGTATATTACAGAAAAAGTCAGGCTTATGAAATTTAGGAGCTGTATTTTAGACTAAATAAAATTGCCATCAGGTTAATTTTTTTTCTTCTGTCCTAAATGTTAGAGCAAGATTTACTGAACCAGGTATTTATCAGTGCCTGTGGCAGGATGATCAGCAGTCTGACACTTAAGCTTTATTGGTTTTCACTTCAAAAAAACAGCACATTTTTCTTTTTAATAAGCTTTTTTTACGGACCAAAAATTAAGCATTTCAGAATCAACTGTTTGCTATTAGATGGTGTTTCTGGCCTGCACTTTTCTAAAATATATATTAGTAGTTACAGAATTACTATTCACCAGAAAGATTGATTTCATTTTATGTTGTTTTTTTTTCTACAGGCTCAGTGAAACTCATATATTTTGAGAGGAATTCTTGCAATTGGTGATATATAGTGTTCCACATAAAACCCAGACTGACAGCATGCTGTGGTAATGCCTCTCCCTTCCCTTTCCTTTCTTCTCATTCTTTCCTCTCAGGCTCACGTTCTTCTCATGATAGCAACTCCATGTTCTGCTGACAGGATCCATTTTGGCTTCCAATAGAGATAATGTTAATGGGAGACAGATCTCTCCTCCCATGGAACCCATAAGAAAAACTGGAACAAGCAGAAGGGAGAAGACACATTGCACTGTGACTTTCAACACTGTCTGAGATGGTCTTTGCTTGGTAACCTTAACTTTGATGCCAAAAGTTTGCTATAATGGAGCCTCTTAAGAAATTACACATCAATATATGCCAGCATATTACTTTCAAGAATACCTCATGAATGTCTACATCGGAGTAGCTATTAAGTAGATTTTATTGTCATGTACTTAATGCTTTTAGAAAA
>NW_013952552.1:662499-668035 GCF_001266775.1 Austrofundulus limnaeus
CAATTTGCACAAGCTCATCGAAATTGGACAAGAGAAGATTGGAAAAGCGACATTCGGATGGTAGGGTCAGAATTTGGCGTCAACAACATGAAAGCATGGATCCATCCTGCCTTGTATCAACGGTTCAGGCTGGTGGTGGTGGTTTCATGGTGTGGGGAATCTTTTCTTGGCACTATTTGGGCCCCTTGGTACCAATTGAGCATCGTTGCAACGCCACAGCCTACCTGAGTATTGTTGCTGACCATGTCCATCCCTTTATGACCACAAAACCGTTACTAGCGTGGTGTACCTAATAAAGTGGCCGGTGAGTGTATACTACACACTGCAGTCAGCAACCACTTTCAACATGGAGGAAAACATTATTTTAGCGGTGTCCGACTTTCCTACTTTACATGTAGTCACTTTGTGAAGTGTCATGTAAAAGAGGAAAATGAGACTGCTTTGAAAATGCCAAAATCCCTCCTATTTCACAGGCAATTAAATTCTTCATCATTTGGTGGCAGTAGTGCAACCCATTCAGTTATTTGGCCAACTGCCAATAAAATCTACAAGAAGAACCAATCAAATTTCTTGGAGCCAAGCAACCAGAGAGCACGATTCACAATGCTGGTGTTACTATCACGTCACGTGTGTTTGGTTTCACCACGGCGACGATGATTGTCATCTCTTGCTGTCATTTGTCATTCAACTTCCACCTACATATTTAAATTCAGGTTTTTATAAATACCCTGGTCACATCCCTGCGGCACCTCTTACATCAGCGCTGGTACGTTTTAAGATAAATTAGTCTGTTTAGTGCAGTTTAGTTTAGTTTAGTTGTTGAGTAAAATTCAGTTAATCAGTCACAAAATATTCTTCAACATTAAGAAAACAAGCCCAAAAACAACAGCAAAAGTTAAATTAGGGTGTTACTATTACCATCAACTATGAGTCGTCTGCATTTCCTGTGTTTGATCTACACAATGTAAACATCCTGATAAAAGACCAAAAATGTGTCAGTTTCCTTAGGATCCGCAATTGTTTTGATTTACTGTTTTGTCCCCATGAAGTTACAAACTAATTTGTTTGAAAAACAAGTCAAAAACAGCCAACAGAGGGGAAAAATAAATTGTCAGGCTTAAAGCCTGCATTTTCATCTTCAAAGAGAAACTGGTTTGTCCCTCCCACTGAATTATAGTCACTGCATCACCACTCCCATATCCTTCAGAAAGTCATTCCACAGCAGAGTGGGAAATTCCAATAAAAACTGTGGCAGCAGGGAAAGGGCATTGTGGTTTTTCACCATGAGGATGTGTGTAAATAAGAAAAATCAAAGCAAACTTCAGCAGACATTTACACAGCCTCCAAACTCGTAATCCTTTAAAAGCCTTCATAAAAAATTAAATCAAAATGTTTTAATAACATTACTAAAAACAAAAATATTATCATGAAACAACTGGGCGAGCTGTGGGATAAAGTGTGATATTCACAACTTGACTGTATCCTGTGACGGACAGATGTGTGAGTGGGTGAGAGCAAGAAACAAATTTGAAAGAAAAAAAGGTGGGGGATAAAAAGGAAACCAGTAACAGTTATTTTCAGGGTCTTCTTTTCTTGCCAGTTTCTTCTTGCAAAGCTTTTGCACACTTGGTGTTTTATAGCCTAGCTGCTGCCAACTAGTTTTGGCCTGCTCTACAATGAAACTGAACAGAACCAAACTCAACGGCGTCCCAAGTGCAGTACTATACATCAGGTCTGATTAAGATCAATAGGTGGAACTTATTGTAACCCATAACACACTCACACCCACAAGTATCATGGACAGCAAGAGAAGATGCTTTGTGAAAATCTTGGTACTGCATGTTAATAAAAATTAAACCTTGTCAAAACAATTCAAGAAAACAAGAATGAAGTTCAGAGAACATGGAGCATGGAGGGTCACAATAGCTAAGTGGTCAGTGCAGCAGTCTTGTTCATCTATCCCCTAACTTTTGCTCTGCTTGGGGTATCATTTTTAGAAATGTGTCATTTGCCAATAATCCAAATTATTTAAATGGCTTCTTACAATGAATGATAAGAACCAAATTTGTATTTTTTACTTCTTGTAATATCTTTATATTTTCCTCATCCACATTGTTTTTTCATGAAGAATAGGCAGAGGAGAGCAGTGGGTGGTAATGGTGGTGGTGGTGGGGGGTCCGCTTGACAGAACACCTGGTTATGCCCATGCCCATGCCATCATATGTGCCATACGTGATGACATATCTTCCTACACGGTGATGCAATTCAATCAAAATTGAACGGCTCTACAAAAGAAATGGTATGATTCAGATCCCATCAAAGAGCCATTTGTCCCATTTTTAAACATGTAGATTTTTTGCATTGTAAGGCCTGGCCTGGCTCTGGTCGGCAATGCCCAGGTCTTCTCCTGCTCTTCACAGCCTTGTTGATTTTGTATGTGGGCAGGTTTGTTATAGCAATAATGTTCAAGGCTCATTTGATGGCACTGTTTGCAACACCCAATGGAAAATAGCTCATTTTAATCCTGCTCATCATAATTTTTCTCATCAAAATGAAATTCAAACAGAGGCAGATAAGTCTGCATGTTGCTTTGAAGAAATACTGTGAAAAGGTATGTGAGATTGTAAGAGGCTATGCACACAGCAAAAACAGGAGTGTTAGAATTTCAGTGTTTTTTAAGCCACTTCAGTAGAAAACAGAACTGAATGTTAGTTTAGTTTCTTCATCATCAGTGACTTTTTTAATTGAAGAGAAGAAGAAAAAGAAGACTGAAAGAGAGATTAGATACATGAAATATAAACCAAGAAACACCCGACATCCGTCTGCACACCTGCAAAAATGGAGAAAACAAAAATACAGCAACAAATAACGTGTACATCATAA
The DNA here is from genome assembly GCF_001266775.1 of Austrofundulus limnaeus. Classification (NCBI taxonomy): domain Eukaryota; kingdom Metazoa; phylum Chordata; class Actinopteri; order Cyprinodontiformes; family Rivulidae; genus Austrofundulus; species Austrofundulus limnaeus. The sequence continues at coordinate 665,383 of NW_013952552.1, forward strand.
TAATTATAACTTCGCTGAAATATATACATACATGCACATAACCATACATACATATATAGATAGGGGCCTATAGGTACACACATGCATACATTCATACATATATGTATACATACCCACATCTATACTTACATACACCCTCAGTGACCGTCAGAAACCCCAGAATCTGAACACCAGCTTGTGTGCAGGCATGAGCATGCATGTATACACAAGATTTTTCCAATGGAATATTTACTAGTGACTGTGGAGACCCAAAGACCCGACCCCCAAGACCTGAAGCAGACATAAGGGAGACCAGTGCCAAAGTCCCCGAGAGTGATCCCAAGCGTGGAGCCTCCAGGGGCACCAGTGCAGAAAGAGCTGCACACCCGTCCCCCCAGAGCGGACCATAGGAGAGATCCAAGAGAGTCCCCCCAGTGACCCCATGCAGTAATCCCCCGGTGCCAACAGCAGCGAGCTCACAGGCCCTGCCAGCACCCACTGCGCTGGAGCAGATCCAGGCATGAACACAGAGGCCCCAGGACGCACCACCCCAAGGCCAAGGCCCGATAGGGCCAGAGGACCCAGGCCCCACAAGGCAGTCACTGGGCTGAGCCAGTACACTCCCAAGTGCCCAGCCCCAGACACTGAGGGCTACCAGCGCACCAGCGGGCAGAGGCACAGCCCACCAGAGGGCAGAGTGGCAGGGGGGCAAAGCCCACCACCAGAAGTGGGCCCCCAAGTGAACCAGAGGAGGGGGCAACCCAAGACTCAGCCTGACACATATCCAATCAAGCATAGACACAATCTCACCCTCATCTTCATACCCACTCATTCAAAGACACACAAGATGGACGCAATACTCCAATCATGCTCCCCATACATACCCCATACCCCTCTGGTCCAGGACATACACCCACCCCCAACAGAGGGCAGCCCACACCCAGAACAAGGAGGTAGACACATTCATTCTGGGGTGGAAAGGAGCAGACAGCCAAGGTCCGGCCCAGACCGCACCAGGCCGACTGGTCAGTCCCCCCCGCCTCAGCGAATCCACACCCCAACCACCCCCACACACTGCGAACGACCAAGTGCGTACCCCCAACCGACCACCCAATGGACTCTGCCCCCCGGCCAGCGGGCCAACCACAGCAACCAGGAGCCATACCTCGGGAGTCCAAACGGCCCCAGGGAAGCCGGAGCGCCAGCCCTGTCCCCGGCACACCCCCCCAGGCCCCGAGCCCACCCACAGCCCAGGCTCCCACCAGACGGTCTGCCCCTCCTCTGGACCCCATCTGTAAATGGCTATCGGGGAACATGGGAGTGAGGGAAAAAAAGACGCACACACACATCTCCACCCTCAGATGTTCTGTTGATTACTCATTGTTGACACCCAATGGAAAATATTTAGCTCATTTTAGTCTTACTCATCATAATTTTTGTCATCTAAAACAAATTCAAACAGAGGCAGAGAAGTCTGAATGCTGCTTTGAAGAAATACTGTGAAAAAGTATGTGAGACTGTATGAGGCTATATCATGTCAAAAGCAAGGTGATATAAAAATATAAGCGAATGCTAGGTAATGTTCACTTGTTCGCAGTCATTTGAAGTTATACAGACAGGGACTGCCCAATGCAAAGACCCAGAACCTGGGCCAGAACCTAGGGTGTGCCAATCCAGGACATTCCAAGCCTTACAATGCAAAAAGGCTATTACACGTGATAGCTCAAATATACGTAGAGCACAAATTCCTTTTTGTATGGGAACATCAAAGGTCTACAAAATACTTGAACAAAATAACTAGGAAAAAGTAAAAAAAAAAAAACTCAACAGAAAATGACTTTGGTAGACATGAATTTCAGGAATAAGAAAAGTACTTAAGTAAAAATCATAAAACTGCTCACATTAATTGGGAAAGCAAAAGTAAAAGTATTTGTACACAGACTCCAAGAAATGAAATATTGAATTTACTTAATCAAACTGCTTCCATTCAACTGAGCTGAGCAATTTACATATTTTATTTTAAAGAAAATGAGCAAATTGCTTTACTTGGTTTAGTGGATCCAGTTGACATAACTTGATCAAGTCAATTCAGCACTTGATTGTTTAGAGTGCATTAACAACTCCTTTCATGAAGATTTCCCATCATATTGAAATTTGTAATGTGTAACTAGGTGTTACATTTTAAAGTTAGGAGTAAAAGGTGGGGAGGCTGTGGCCGAGTGGTTAGGGGAGTCATCCTGTTCCAGCCGTCTCAGTGATTTTGGCCTTGAGCAAGACACTTCACCTGCCTTGCCTACTGATTGTGGTCAGAGGGTTCGGTGGCGCATGGCAGCCCCGCCTCTGTCAGTGTGCCCCAGGGCAGCTGTGGCTACAATGTAGCTTACCATTATCTGTGTGTGAATGTATGTGTGAATGACTAAAGCGCTTTGGGGTCTCCATGGTGTAGGTATTACTTAATGAAATCAGGACCAGCCTATTTTCATAAATGTAATCCAGGATCTTGCAAGAAATGAAATCAGGTATAATGAAACACCCCTCTGATCATGAATGAGAAAAGAACTTGTGGTCTTGTCAGATTTCTCAAATAAAGTAATTTATTTTAGATATATGACCAGAACAAACATACAAACATTTCTTAAAATTATTATATGAATAAAACACAAGTTATAATAAC
>NW_013952552.1:668156-670566 GCF_001266775.1 Austrofundulus limnaeus
TAACATATATATATAGGACTTTGTCCTATTCACTTAAAGAAAATAAAAACACTTTAAAATGATTTTCTTCTTATAAGTGTAAAAATTAAAATCAAAGACAAAGAAAAAAAACAATAGAAAAGTTTTTTTTTCACCAGGGTGACCTCTACAATGGGGAGCTCTGTGCGGTGCATCTCAGCAGCTATGAAAGGGGTGTGTGAAATTGAACGTCGAACAACCATGTGACCACACATCGACTGTTCCGCTTCGGATGGACTACGTGGAGGCCTTTACACTGCTTAATTAAATTACATGCAAGATGTGTAGTATTGAAATGACAAAGCTACCAGCATCCACATTGCACTTGCATACATTTGCACTCCTCTGTCAGACCCACTATCCTTCGTTCCATTGTATGTATTAAAAGAGTGATGTCTTTATCACGGGGAGAGAGGGAGCAAATAGAATGAGAACAGATAAAATATGACAATGCTCACATGAAAGGGAGGCCTTTCAAACTCAGGAGAGACATGAAAGACTCTCTCTTGCTACTCCCCTCCTCTCACTGTTGCTTCCTTTTGTTGTCTCGCTCCATCTCCCATGTTCCTGTTTTCCCCCATCCTTCATCTCTGCCTCGTAATTGTACATTCAGACTCAAATTGTGAATGCTAACAAGGCTTTTAGCCACACTGAATTAATGTATCTAGTGCATTTCACTAATGTGCAACCTTTCAAATGTCACCTTTTATGTTGTTTTTCTGAATACATCTTAGCAACCATGCATTAAAATTTGGTTGGTTCAGCTTAAATTGCTTTTGGCTGTTTTGAAAAGTTCACATGGTTACAAGCATCATGTGCCCACTTTTTATAGCTAATATTTGTATCTGCAGCCACATTTTTACTTCAAAGTGCTGAAGGTTAACTTCTAACACATGTAAAAGCTGATTTAAACTTCTGTCTGAATCACAGTTGGATCTACACAACCAGATAAAATACAAAAGATAATTTCAAAAACTTAAAATCTTTTTTAATTGGGTCATTTTGGCACTAATACTTAATCATCCTAACTTTCTCTACACGTCCTTGTAAAATGCTCGCTTCTGTGCATATTCAACAAAGTTTTGATATCAGTTCAGTTCAATAGCAATATTTACAGCCTCAAAGCAGCAATTAATTACTTTTTGTTTCATTGTCTTTGACTTGGCGGAACAATGACTCAGATGATAGAGCTCTTTCCTCTCAAAAAGATGGTTGCTGGATCGAATCCCAGCCAGGGACCTTTTTGGGTAAAGTTTGCATGTTCTCCATTCAAGTGTGTTTTTTTCTCCCACTGACCAAAAATATAAATGTTTAGGCTAATTGATAACTAAATTGTCCCTAGGTGTGAGTGAAAGCCTGAATAGTTGTCTGTCTCATTTGTCTCAGTGTGGCCCTATGACGGACTTGTGACTTGTTTAGGGTGTAGCCCGCTAGCCTGGCCCTTGCCTTTCTACGCAGTTCCGCTCAATAGGAGGGTTTCACGTGACGTCACGATGCAGTGCCACTAGAGCGCAAAGTTCAGATGGAGGTCGGAAGTGAAAAAGTGGAGGATCTGCTATCTGAAAAAATGCCCACATCTTGTGTAGTTTACGAGTGCTCCAATCATTCTAACTGAATTAATAATGAATAATTATACACTGATTAAATTATATATTAAATTAAATAAAATTATGGCTCTTTTTATTAATGTTCGTCATATTTGAAGCATGTTGCAGCAGGAGGATGCAAAATAGGGCTGATTCATAGTGTTGTAGTATTTGAAACCGGTCTTGGTCTTTAGACCGGGCTCAAGGCCACTTTTTGATGGTCTTGGTCTTGTCTCGGACTCGACAGCATTTGTACTCGGTCTTGTCTCGGTCTCGGACATTGAGGACTCAGAATTTTATTCCAAGACCAGTCAAGACCACAACTGTGGAAATATCACTAAATGGCCAGATTATTGTCCAATTTATTAACATTCTTGCATTTATTGGATTTAAAATGTAGCTACTGATTCAAATCCAAACCTGACTTATTGCTATCTACTGTATCTATTTTTGTTACTGGCTGTCACCCATCCCCACTGTCTTCACTCGCATTCACTCCAGGAAAGTGAGCAGTGGTTCTCTGGGAGCGGTAAAGGATGTCTTCAAAATTTTAAGTAAAAAATTGGCTACATTATTCATAAATAATATTGTAAAACAACAACAACCAGGAGAAAGCGTACAGCAACTTGTAAATTCTGCTGAGTTTCACTTTCAGAGACGATGGGTCAACTTTTAACTTTTATCGTCACTAACATTAACAATATGCCTTTGTTTGGGAGCAGAGGAAAGAATTTTGCTACAAAGATTTTGTGAATATTAGCTCTTTATATTAAGTTAGCTACAGTGGGGGGGGGGGGGGGGGGGGG
>NW_013952552.1:671110-679897 GCF_001266775.1 Austrofundulus limnaeus
GGTCTGGGCCTCCCTTCTGAAGCTGCTGCCCCCGCGACCCGACCCCGGATAGGCGGAAGAAAATGGATGGATGGAAGTTCAATCAGGTGCCATTACTGCAGGTAATGAGTGGAGGACAGAGGAGCCTCTTAAAGAAGAAGTTACAGATCTGAGAAAGCCAGAAATCGTGCTTGTTTGTTATTGACCAAACACTTATTTTCCACCATAATTTGCAAATAAATACTTTAAAAAACAAGACAGTGTTGTTTTCTAGACATGTTTTCTCATTTTGTGTCTCATAGTTGAGGTCTAACTATGACATCAGTTACAGGCCTATCTCGTCTTTTTGAGTGGGAGAACTTAAACAGTTGATGGCTAACTAAATATTTTTTACCCCACTAAATGAGTACAGAATACTCCATCTTTTAGGAAACTTTTTTTATCTGGTCTTGGTCTTGTCTAGCCCTCCCTTGGTCTTGGTCTCGACTTGGTCCAAACCCTAAAAGTCTTGGTCTTGTCTCGGTCTCACCCTCCCTTGGTCTTGGTCTCGACTTGGTCCAAACCCTAAAAGTCTTGCTCTTGTCTCGGTCTCGAGACACTGTGGTCTTGGTCGTGACTTGGTCTCGGGTTAGGTGGTCTTGACTACAACACTACTAATTCATGGGGGAAAAACACCTCATTCCACTCTGTGGTGTCACCCCCACCCGCCGAACAAACCTAAACCCCCCAAATCTCCTTTCTGACTGAAGCCTAAAAATATTAAACAAGCGGCAAAACATCTACAGGAGGATAAAAAAAGAGGCGGAAGTTGAATAAAGTTCGGCTGCTATGGAGAGACAGCGAGATCGGAAGTTAGCAATGAGATATCCGAAAATTATTACATTTATTATATTTGTATAACTATATTTCATAGTTACAGTGAAGTTTAGTAAGTTGTTTTAGTGTCTTTGATGCAAAAAAAGGCGATGAACGTGGAGCTCCAGTACAGCTGTGGACAGGTGGGCCGAGTCAGACCGAGCCGCAGTTTGAGAGAAGAGCTTAAAGGCAGAGATGGAGGAAAAACAGTCAGAGACAGAGCGATGACTTTGATGAGGAAGTAGGTGATTCACTATTTCAATTGTAAGAGGTAAGAGAAGAGCATCGAGCACCGAACGGACTCTACGGTCCCGTTACCAGTCTACCTGGGAAGACGGTGCGGCGCTAACTGGATGCCAACTACACCGAACAGCTGATGAAAGCACATAAACAACGGGAGGTGTAGAACTTTTTATTCAGCAGGTGGATCCACAACCTCGGTACCAAACAGCTCCACGATGATTATCGTTTGTTTTTGCCAGGGTGAGTGTTTTTTCTGATATTGTTTTATATGTTATGATCATGCTAACAATAGCCACTAACGTCAACACACATCCAGCACCCAACGACACAGAACTACGGCAGCCTAAAGTCCAGATGATGTCCACATTAAACTACCAGTAACTTAATACTCACTACTAAATAAACGATCATTATAAACATAACCTCTAAAACAAGTTAGCTAACATGCCTCTGAATGAAGTGATTGCTGCCTGCAGACACTGGCATCCTGTTCCTCCTCCTGACTGCAGACGATTTAAAATCCACTTTTTACGTTGTCGTTCTGTAAGCTTTCTACATTTTTCATCTTTGTGTGATAATCAGTGTTATAATATGTTGTCATAGGGTTGGGCAGAATCATGTGGAATTATTCTTCAGATAAACTTTTGCTGGTTATTATTTGGCACCTGGTGATATGGTACCGCTGAATGAAAAGTTATACACCTCCAGTTGTTTACAGGCTTTCATCAGCTGTTCAGTGTAGTTAGCGTCGGGTTGGCACCATCTACCCAGGCAAGCTGGTAACAGGACCAAAGTTTTCCCTGGTAGTCCGCTCAGTGCTCAGTCCTCTTCTTGCCTACTTCCTTGTCAAAGTCCTCACGCCGTCTCAGACTGTTTGTTTCTCCATCTCTGCCTTTGAGCTTCACTGCTCTCTTTGCAAAAGTTCTGACTGTGCCTCGGTCCATCTGTCCGCAGTCGCAGCTGGAGCTCCACGTTCATCGACTCATTGTTTTGTCTCAAAGACAATAAAACTAACGTAACAACACCCTAACTATGAAATAGTTATACAAATATAACTAATTTAATACATTTCTGAAATCTCATTGCTCACTTCTGATCTTGCCTTCTTCCCATTGCTGCCAAACTTTATTCAACATTTGCCTCTTTTTATTTTCATCTTCCTGTAGATTTGTTGCTGCTTGTTCAAAAATTTCAGGCAGCAGTCTGAAAGGACTTTGCCTCCTGAAAGCCTCCTGCTGCAACGTGCTTCAAATATGATGAACATTAATAAAAAGAGCTGTAATTATTACTTCAGTTAGAATGACTGGAGCACCCATAAACTACACAATTCATGGGCATGTTTTCGGATGGCAGATCTTCTACTTTTTCACTTCCTACCCTCCAGCTGAATTTTGCGCTCTCGCTGTGCTGCATTGTGACGTCATGTGAAACCTACCTATTGAGAGCATACCAACACAGTTTTCAACATGAACTAAAAGCACTTGGATAATTCACACCTCAACCAAGACCCTAGGGTCACTCATGCAAGTGATCCAGCTCCAGATCACCACCAAAAATTAATCCTTGGTTCTTTGTCACAATCTCAACATTTTCTGAAAATTTCTTGAAAATCCATTCAGACAGCCAAACCAACACTACTGAAAATATATCCTCCTTGGTGTAGATAATAATATAATATTTTTATTTATTAAACAAAACTGCTTAAATGAATGCATAGCACCCACCACCTTTCATGCCAGTGTTAAACTCAGGTCAATTTAGGATTAGAAGGGGCAGCTATTTTTCTCAAACCTTGTAAATAATGTTATTTACATTACCTCAAGATTTCAAAACATCTATTAGAATCCTGATCCGCCTAACAGACAAACAGGGTTAACGTCAACATTTATTGCCAAAATTTTAAACCATTTTGTTGTGTAATGTGTAACGCTTGAATTGTGTGTTGCACATTATTTTCAACTACCACATCAAATTTTAGCTAGCTATCTGTAACGTTTACTGAATTATAAACTTTTTGTATTTCATAAGCTCCGTTGATTGTAGTGGCCATCTGGAACTGGGTTGATGCCAAATGTATTCAGTTGTAGATGAAAAACCAGTAATTACCTTCTGAACGTTTCATTAGAATCCATGCAGTGGTTCATGAAATTTCTTGCTAACAGACACCAACAAAGTTGATTCCAAGAGTTATTTACAAAGTTTTAGGAACAGAGCTTGCACACTTAGTTGCTTTTAAACTAAACCACTAACACACCGGTGTCTGCTGAGCATGCAAAGGAATGTACATGCATTGGCAAAAATGTTATTAGCCTTTTACATTCAGGCTGATGAATTATCTGTTGGATGAAATTATGCATGTTGTGTAAAAGATAACTATTAGAATCATCATCACGGTATGCACTACACCCATGGAAGGAATTGGATTTAGATAATCTTAAGATTTTGTTTGTTACTGATGAACACTAGGAAATTCTCAAGTAAAAGTATAAAAAACATCAAAAAGTGTGTATATACTAGTTGAAAATGGTTGTGTCCTGCAGACAACGAATATTGCAAGGCTGGGCTGAAGTGGGTCAAAGGCAAACCTGTTGGTTACCTGAGTCCACCACCTGGGGAAACTTTAACCACTTGTTGACTTCCAGCCCTAAGTTCAAAGGTCAGAATGAGGGAGGAGAGTAAAAAAAAAAAAAGCTACTCTGGGAAACTGCCCTTCGACTTCCTTGTGATTGTAGCTGTGCCTGGATATATGTTAGTTACACAAGAATTGATGGGGAGGATTAAATCAGAAATGAAAATCAGACAAGAAGAATTGGAATTGGGCAGAACCACGCTTTGCTGACACGTTTGTGAGAAATAGGCTGGAAAAAAAGGTGAAGGGAAGTTGGAGGGGTGAAGAAAAAGCTGTTTTAATCTTTTGATCCTTTTCACCTTCCATCAGCTCTTGTATCAAACAAATTACCCAGAACGCACCTCTGCACACATCAGTCTCATTACCCTTCTCCCTGTACTCGGAGACACTGGGTAAATAGCTCTGTCTGTCGGGAGACGGAGAATCAACAACATAATGAGACTGCTGCTGATGAGCTTGTGTGTGTGTGTGTGTGTGTGTGTGTGTGTGTGTGTGTTTGTGTGTGTGTGTGTTCATGAAAGAGAGAGAGAGAGCACATGTGCTTTAAATGTTTTCTTGCTCAGATCAGTGTTTGAATTAGCCCTGATTCAAGAACACTAGTGACTCGAGGATGTAGAATGGCATGAGAAACTCTGTGAAAAATATTATTAAGTGAAGTGAAGCCTTTAATTTATTCTGAACTTGTTTATCAGTGGAAATAGAAGCCATGTGGAAGGGTTGCTTGAGAAATTCAGACAGATTAAAATCAAGCATTTGATGGAAACCACAATCCCAACAGTCTAAGCCTGGATTTAACTGATGGGTTTTTGTAGAACAGTTTGTCACATTTTTTTGTCAAAGAGAGTGACAAGAGTTATGTTTTTCTATGCAAAATCAGACTGTGCCAACTTTTAAAGCTCCCCAATGATAAATGAGAATTTAATGCATTTATTTCGGCAGCACTTATGCAAATAAACAACTTTTAAAATGAATGGTTCCAAGTATTTCCAGAAATCCCCTTTTCCTTTGTTCTTGTTTGCCTCAAATAGGATTCATCTTTTTAATGTTTCAAGTCACATGGCATCCCCCCAAAACAAGCCAGTCATTGTCTAAATAACACAGCAGCAAGCAGACCTTGATGTCAGCGCTAACAATGAGGCAGCGAATCATCCTGTCTGGCAGTAGAGGTGGTCAAAGGTCAGAGGTCAGAGGTTAGAGAACAGTCACCATTAAAGGAGCCTCTTCTGTCAACACATTTGTATATAGCAGGAAGAAGCAGAGCAGTTCCCATCACTGCTCTCATCACTATGTCCCGTCATGTGATTGATGGTGCACATTACAATCATATGCAGAGAAATTCATGGAAATGAAATCATGATGATGGAAATGAAACTCTGCATACTGTAGGTACATTTTTCTTTTACTTCACCCAGTGGCTGCAATAGTTCACGTTTCCTTATCTTCTAATGAGTCAATCTCAGCTTCAAGATGCCTAAAATTATTAAAAGTTTAATTTTGTTTAACCCCATATTTATTTTCCATTTAACTTTTTCTCGTCCAAAAGTGTAGCTTTTTAAACTAATCAACTTTTTAGTCTGCAGTCTCAAGGGCCCATTATACTTAATCAAAAGTCAAACAGTTGATGCTCGGTCACATGGTTGTTCAACGTTTGTTTTTGCACACACCTTACATAGTCCCTGAGACACACCATACCAAGCTTTTTGGAAACTGCCTTCTGCTGTGGTATAGGTCACAGGGTTTCTTCCCGTTGAAGTCTTCACTGTGGAAAAAATAATATAAAACTTTGACTATCTTTAAAAATGTCTGCTTCTGGATGCAATAGTTGGATTTTGGAAGCAAGCAGTTGAAGCAAATGTGCCTGAGTCATTTTAACATAAACAAACACACCCGCAAACTTCTGACCAATCACAGTTAATGTAATTCTTATGAGGGGGATGATGTCCTTGTTCTAGTCTTATTAAATTATTTGGGATGAAACATTTGAAATTGATGATAATCTCAAACTGCATCAGGATGCAGCTAGTTTTATTTTTTATTTATTTTTACTAAAAATCTATGTTATATTGGCATGACCCTACCACCAGAGTTATCAAGTCTGCTCTAAGATGTTATTATGATATTGTCACAATTGTAAAGAGGACATTAGATTAGAACGGTCAAGGTGCACCAAAATCTCAATCACCAAGCCAAGCTAGTGACTGTGGACCCCAAATAATGGATAGATTAGCGCTGCTACTACTACACAATACTACACAATACTCAGGAACCTAATATGCTGTCACTACAATGATGAACAACCATGACCTCTCTACAAAAGTTTTGTGGATGGTCAAACCATTGTGGACGTTGATCTCACTTGTTGGGGAGTCTACTGCATTCTCTATTTGCACCTGAACACTGGGACCCTGCAAAACGTTCTGGATCTTTCTTTTTTACATTACAACGTGGTCGTCATTCATCATGCATGGGAGTCTTAGGTTTAAAGGTTTGGCTACAGGGATTTCTCCTTGTCAGCCTCAAGGGTATTAGTGATGTTCATTCTTGAGATGTTAAATGAGATAAATGAGCATGAGGTTAGTTCTCTGAAAAAGCAAGTCCTATTCTTCCACACTGAAGTTAAAAACCCATTAAACTCTAAATGTTGATGAGTACAGGGTCACTGCAATGTTACAGTTAAGGGTTTTTCCCTGTCTGTTACCACAGTCATGAAACCATAGACTTTGTCTAAATGTGAGAAGTCATTTTGAAAAATTTGCTTTTGACTTTTCACTTGAACATAATGACCATTATTGGTACCTAAAGCCTATGAAGACTTCAACTTTCCTGAAATTCCTGGAGGAACTTCAGGAAAGTTTATCCCGGACCTGTGGATATACTTTGTACTTTCACTGACTATAGCATAGTTTTATTGTTGTTGATTGTTTTAGGGTTTAGTTTAAGCAATGGTGTGTGAACAGGATTTTCCTTTGAGGAATTTGAAATGTTGGCTTTTAAGAAAAGCATTGTCCACATCTACACCATGCACAGCCATAAAAACCAATGTAACAAGTGTTTATGTACTATAATCTCAAGTGTATTTGTGATGATATTCTCTAGTCCTCAACATTTATTCATGTCATTTAAGAATTTTGTTTTTCAAAAACTACTGTATCAACTTGAGTGAGACCATTGCCTGAATAGACGCTCCCAGAGAGCCTGATTGAAATGTGTCTAATAATATTCAGAACAAAAAGACAAAATTCTTTTTTCAGACTGAGAGTTGAGAAACACTGAAGTGATAATGGTAAAAGTAGGGACAGGCTGCTGAGACAGAGAGAGGCTGAGGGTTAATGTGATAACCTTGTCTCACGTACATTGCTGTCTTTTCAGTGATTTAATTTGGTCGCACTGTCACACCTGGGCTAAAGCTCATCCATCACACTACTACGGGATTCCTCCGTCACTGGCTCTTTTCACCCCCTTACTTCCCTTCCTCCAGTCTCTGTCCCTTTTAATATTCCTACATGAATTGTCTTTCAAGGCTATCTGAGTTTTTCACCATTAATCTCTCTAAATCTGTCTTAAATAAGCTCTCTTCATGGACAGCTTGGCAGCCGGCCACACACAGCCTTTGATCTGGTAAGGCACCTGAGGAGAAAAACAATGTTGGTCTGGTTATGAATTTAAGTTGATGTAAGCTGATAATTAATACTCATTTTAACCTGATACTTCTTTATCTGACAAGGTTTTGAGATATCCAAATATATGTTTAGTACAAACATCAATAAAAGTTCAAATGCAATTTAAAATGTCCTGTTTAGATTACTGTTTTATTTATTGTATCCTATATTCTTTGCCCTCCAGTACAATTCTGGATTACAACTATTGAAATGTTTTGGAATAAGTAAATTCACATATTTAGTCAGATTTTCTGCATACTTCAAAGTATTTTCAGAAAACTGGTGCAAACTGTTTGCAGAGTTCTGACTGAACCTGTCTCCCACAAAACACCTTTCAAAAGATATCCCCTTTGGTTACGTCCATGTGTTGCTTCTCCACAGGTCTCCGTGTTGTGCTAACATAGGTTCATCCCCATGACATTTTGGTACAGTTCTTGGAGCACCCAGCAGGAATCCTGGCTCGGCCTGAGCCAAACTAATCAACGCATCCTACAGGGGACAAGGGAACGACCTGCTGACAGGCCACAGGAAGATGCTGCACACCTGAGTTCATCCAAGTGAACATGAGGCACAGGTTTAAGCTCAGCATGCACAGCACTATATGTTGGTACACTGCTTCTGTAACAACACATTTTTAAGGCTTGTGAAAGATTGTTTTAGGGAATCACAGCAAGTAACAAAATACACCCCCATCTGCAGATTGGCTGGGGTGTTTTTGTGCTTGTTGCTTAAATTTGTCATGCAGTAGTGGCATCCTTCCCTCAGTGGATCGGTTACCATAGCAATGACCTCAACACAAAGTGACTGAAGATCTGTGTCATATGTGGCACAAAACACTGGAAAACATGCATGTATATTTGTCACAAACACAAGCATTCACACACAAATACACTTTATTATTTCTCTTTTCAGAGAATACTTAATTGACTCAAATTTTCTTCAAATAAAATCATTAACCATATCGTAACACATTTCATTGATTTTCATTATTTCTTTATGACTTGAGTCTGTGCAGGGCTGTAGGAAACTGATACCCATTTGAAGCCGGCATAGGGCAAGAAGTGGGGTACACCCAAAATGTGTCAGAAGTCCATCACAGGTTCTCTAAAGGACATTAAACCACAAGATCAATTTAGAATTGTCAATTAACTCAACATTTATTTATTTACAGTTATTTAACCAGACAAGTCCTGTTGAGATCGCAGATCTCTTTTTCAAGGGAGGCCTGGGCCTTAAGGAAAACTATTGTACATGTTTTTTGGGGGTGGGGGAAACTGGAGTACCCAGAGAAAACCCACGCAAGCATGAGGAGAACATGCAAACTCCACACAGAAAGAACCCAGTTCCAAATTGGAGATCGAACCCAGACATTCTTGCTGTGAGGCATCGGTGCCCCCCCCCCCCCCCCCCCCCCCCCCCCCC
>NW_013952552.1:680213-684506 GCF_001266775.1 Austrofundulus limnaeus
CACACACACACACACACACACACACACACACACACACACACACACACACACACACACACACACAATAAAATAAAAAAACAACGCACAGGAAGAAAATTCTACTAAGGAATAGTAAAGGAAAAACCATTTTTACTGCAAGTCATCTATGCTACCATGCAGCTCCTTGTCATGATAAAGCTAACCAGCAACTAAAATTGTTTCATTTTACTTTAGGGATGTAATTCTTTAGTTATCTTATTCCGTTTTATTTGATTATGATTCAGATAACTGATGCAGTTATAAAACTGGGTTCATCTTGATGCATTCATGATCACACTTTTAATAAAATCATGAGCATTGATTCTTTCAGATATAAAATAAAGAAAACAGTTTTGTTCTACAGTACAGCTTAGAATAGTTTTTATTTAATTACATAATTTCACCTTGAAATAATTGTTTAAGTCAGTAGTTTGAAAAGTGGGTGGGGGGCTCCTTTTGCATGTCACACAGATCTAGCTTACCAGGTTTTAGTGTTTTAACAACTTTTGGTCCCATTCACGTAGTCTACGTGAATGGATATTGGTATCTTGGACATAGGCTCACCATGTTCTTTGGTGGCAAAAGATACACTGTTTGTGTATCAGTGTGTGCACTAGCCTTGTTTTCAACCACTGAATGTGGACACAAATCCTTTATAACAAAAGGTAATATGAAATTTGTTATTCATTTCAAGTTAGAAATTCTGATGCTCGTTTGATGGCCTCAGCAATGACAGATAGCTATCACAAGGTGCTTTTTCTTCTTCCTCTTCCTGGAGGACCCATGTACAAATAGTACAGCTCTTGTCTACATTGTTTTTCCTCTTTAACTGTATAGAAACTGAAATACTTCCTAACACTGGCTATTAGTGAAGAAGGAGCAGTTTATCTTGATCAGCCCTTTCTTCCTCTGTTGTTTGACCACCATAAACATCCAGAAGCTACACTTCCACACTTCACCATACTTGTTTTTGAGTTCTTCCTCATCACAATGCTATTAATATCAAATGTGTGATTTTTGACATTTTAAAATATAATTAGAATCAGTGTCTGCACTGTCATGTATCAAAAAGTAAAACATAACCCCCATCCACATTCTGCCCACATTCTACATGCATGCATGCACATTTTGCCCTTAGGTCTCATACTGTGACAGTAAGGCAGTGTGATGCAGTGCAGTTTAGTGGGGGGTTAGCATAATGGCATAATGTCTTATTTTATTAAAACCAGAATAATAGCAAGAGAAGTACCTAATAAACACACAATACAACCATTTACCAAAGCTTTTAGGTCTTAAGCTTATTCAGATATTTCTGAATGTCTTGGACAAGAAAGTCCCACTGAGGGCATTTTTTAAAAGTGATTGATTTTTGTTGTGTGTTTCCGGAAAATCTGCACTACTCTGAACCCCAATCATTGCAGAGTACATAAACACACAGATCAGTTTACTTATCTAAGTACGTATTAATTGCATTATGCACATCAAATGTGAAGAGAGGGTTGGTATTGATCTGTTTGCCTGTAAGCTGCTGATCAATTAATTAACCGCTCAGCTCTCAGACCTCAACGTTGCCCTCACACCCAGCACAGCACTAAGTGATTCTTAATTAGCAAATCCTCTCCAGGAAACATAGTACCTGCAAGTGTGTGTGTATGTTTGGGTGGGGGTGGGGGGTATCCCTGGGCATTTTGTATGCAGCAGCAGCAGCATTGTAGGTGACTGTGTTCCTGAGTTTGAGTTGGCAGGTTACATGTTGGGCTAGCTTGAAGGATCTTGACCTGGTGATCTCAGAAGAGAGAAAGTTGGCAAATAAAATAGTCTCCCTCCTCATATAGTTTCTGAAAAAAATCTTAAAACATAATAATACCCCTAAATTTAAGAGTCTAGAATTTATTTATTTGTTTGTTTAAGAAATGGACAAAACAACCACCTTTTATATCAGAGTTTCAGCCAAAAATGATTTTATGCTGAGAAAAGATAGAGCTGTGGCCTTTTGAGTTAAATATTGGTATACGCAAATTCATGTTAAGACTTGCTTTACTAATGTTGTTTAGCTTTGGTAGCCATCTTGAACCAACTGGAATTCTAAAGTTAATAAATTGTACATAAACATCAAATACACATTTTTTGTCAAATAAGTTATTTATTTTCACCCAATGAAATCTCATGAATCCTTTTTTTTTCTGACAGAGTTCACTCTAAATAGTTAATGGCAACATTTTAAAATATCCTCTACAATCTGTTAATCAACAGAATATATATTGGGACCCTCTCTCAGCTTAGCCTGGTAAAAACCAGCCCCTTGTTCTTTGTTTGCTTCGCACAGAGTGTCTAAATTCGAAGCAAAGCGAAGAAGTGATTTCTTGCTGGACTTTGCAGTGTAACACAATTGGATCTGATTTACCCAGTTGCTAACGTTTGGCCATGATTTATGTAGTGCACCAGCTCGACCATGAAGCTAAGCTAAGAAGCTAACCGGAAATGCATGTACTGTAAACAACCATCCTTTACTGGGAAGAGAGAAATACTGAGCTGAAAAAGATAGCTGTTAATGAGTGCTACAGGCTTTGAGAGACAAATTTAATTGAATTTGGAAGTCTTGTCAACACAGACATTCACTTCCTCCACTGCCATTGTAACACATTCTCACTCCCAAATTATTGCATATTGATGCTTGATCAGGTTCCCTCTGCGTCTTATTTTGATGCGTTGGGTAACCCCTTCGCGTCAGTTATTGACGCACCAGGCATTTCTGGGTTCCCTCGGCATCCAGTTTTGATGCATAGGTGCGCAAAATATAGGAGTCTTTGAGTTGGGGTCAGTGGTTAATATTAGGGATCAGGGTTCATGGTTAATTTTAGGCAGTGGGGTCAGGGATAGAATGTCTAGGGCAAATATTGGGTAATTTTAGGGTTTGGGACACGTAGTTGACATGAATTTCCTACACTTTCTAAAAATGGTTAATTTTAGGAATTAGGGTTGATGGTTAATTTTTGGTACTAGGGTCAGGGACAGGATGTCTAGAGTAAATAAAGGTAATTTGAAGGTTCGGGACAGTTAGTTTTTGTGCATTTTCTACACTTTCTGAAATTATGACAACGGATTCCGCCCCATCTCATCAACAACGACAAAAGTGGGGTACCACACACGTCAAAGCTGGACACAGTGAACCTGACCAAGCGTCAATATGTGACGACTTGGGAGTGAGAATGGGTTGGCCATTGCTTACAGGCAGACTAAAAAGGCGATGAAAATCAATGACATCTTTCACAACTCTTCCTCCTGTTTGCTGATTAGCCCGGTTGAAATTCTACTGGAGAAATCTGTGTCTATGGGAGAAATCCCAGACGGAGCAGAGAAGGGAAACTAGAATTGAGCAGAACTGTGTAGGAAAGGGTCAGGCTAGCCTCAGCTACTACCACACCAAATTTCATGTCAATTCATGTAGCATATCTTACCCTACCTATTATTACGCTTTTTAAGGTCAGTTGTCAGCGGCAGCCATCTTGAACTTATATGTCCAAAAGTGAATAATTTGTAGATTTCTGAGAGTTAGAATAAAATCGATCCAGTGGTTTATAAGACATTTTGGTAACAAACAGGCACTCAAACACACAGACAATATTTGCTTGTGTTCTGCCTATAGCAGCAATACATTCACTGAATCTGTTACTCAGTTAGCAGCTTGTGTATTCAGGTTCATTTAAATTAAATGAACCTGAATACACAAGCTGCTTATTGAGCATAAGGTTCTGTGTTTATGTGTAAACCTAGGATCAGAGCATCTTTTTTTAAACTCATCTTTCCTATTGTGTGTATTCCAAGCTGCAAAAGGTAGCGCGACCATGTTGCGAAAGACCTGGGCATCCGTTCTCCCCAATGTTTGTTATATGTGTGTAATAAGAATGGGTGTTCTTAACTGCAAGTTCCTAGTTTGTGTATTCACTGACAATGGCAATAAAACGGATTCTGATTCTGAAATAACAAATATGCAGTATCATAAATGGCTGAGTAAAGCGAGTGGTAAATCATAAAACTTTCTGAGTAAGCTAAAGAGACAGTGCACTGTCCTGCAGTTAGAATTTAAACAGCATAAATAGTCATAAAAGTAGACATCTTTAGTAGAGGCTGCTGGTTTCCTGCAATCATCTTGCACTTGCTGAAGCTGTGGCAAAAGAATTTTCAGCCAGAAATGACTCTTCGGTTTATCTCCAAAGGGTACAGAGGGATATTTTATTACACCCCCCCCCCCAAAAAAAAAACACTTTTATCCCC
>NW_013952552.1:684532-687488 GCF_001266775.1 Austrofundulus limnaeus
CTGCAGTTAGAATTTAAACAGCATAAATAGTCATAAAAGTAGACATCTTTAGTAGAGGCTGCTGGTTTCCTGCAATCATCTTGCACTTGCTGAAGTTTTGGCAAAAGAAAATTATGCCAGAAATGACTCATCGGTTTATCTTCAAAGGGTACGCAGGGATATTTTATTACCCCCCCCCCCCCAAAAAAAAAACACTTTTATCCCCTCTTCTCTCTGTAACATTTCTTTCAGCTCACCACTCACCTTCTTTTTTTTTCGCCAGGGAAGGTGAAGGGTGAGCTGAAAGAGATGTTGTGGGTGGGGGGTGGGGTTCTCATCATCTCCACAACTCCTCCTCCCCCCTGCTGCTGCTTCTCCCTTTCCTCTCTGCTCTGCCTCTTTCTTTCCACCCTCTCAATCCACTCTCACCCCATGCCTTTCCCCCTCAGACGAGAACCCCAGATAACCCTGCATCACCACATCAAAGACGCGATGAAAGGAAGATGGATAGAGCGGGGAAGAGAGGAGGTGGAGAGAGAAAAACAAACTCAGGGAAGCGGTTCAACAAAGGTAGAGGTCAGAGGCAGAGAAGGTGAGTGTGCTGAGGAGGTGGTGCGGGACTAGAGGAGGAGTAGTGAAGAAGATGTGAACGCCCGAGTGAGATATAACTGAGAAATATCCTTCTGTGTCTCTTACTGACACTAACAGCCCCACACACAGCTCACATGGTTCGAATAGTTTAATTAACTCAAGCAGTCAGGACTCGTCACGTCGGCGCTCTCCTCTCTTCAGACGCAGCTGTCCTCCGAAAGCAGGAACATCAAAGTCCCCCTTGATTCACTGAGTGTTGCACTTCTTCTCTGATGTGTGTGTGGGTGTGCATGTGTATGTGTGTTCAATTGTAAGATCACTCAGCAGCCACTCTGACCCATGTTTCAGCTAGCAAGGGGAACGATAATTAAATGAAAGACATTTGCTAACATTCACACACATATTACACTTCATAATTTCACCTGTCATGTTAAACATTCAGTTTCATGAACATTGTTTGATTTGATGACACACAGTGATCTTTTTTTCTATGTTTTAGTGATTTAATGCCTAACAGCAAAGACAGAGAAGATCATGTTTTTGCTCTTGTTTGTGTATGTGTATGCTTGTTGGTGTAGTGTTACCAAAATATCACATAAATAACTCGATGGATCTTCATGAAATGTTAAGAAAGTCATTGGAAAGTTGTCCTGATGCATCTCAATGGCCTTGATTACTTGGACTGATTCTTTATTATTGAAATAACCTCTGTCATTAAACAGGGATTGAGGCCTCCATGTCTAATTGTCCCCCTCTCAAAATGCTGTTATTGAGAGCATGACTTAGCCTGTGAACAAGAAGCAGCCATCAGAGAACTATCAGTCATTAAGCCGATTGTTCATATTTTGCATGTGAACAACCAGTTTTGGGTTGGTTAATCCTGGTTGATCCACTATGCAAAAGTAATGCTTATAAAGCTGAGTTTGCCTGCAATTCCTCAGACTGAAGAAGAAGTCTTTTGGATAAGAGATGAAACGTTTCAACAAAGAAGAACTGATCCAGAGGACCTAACCTTGTTAGATAATCAGAAAGTTGGCTGTACATCTGCAACTGCTTTTTTGGGGGGTAAATCCCATTTAATGTTGCTGTGAAACCCTTAGCAAACACAAAATTGGCTATAACAGCCTAGTTTAATGATATTAAGCTAAAGTTTAGAGTGAGTGTTTTGCCAAGCATATATACTGCATTGTGCATTTCTTTAGCCTAAAATGTTAGCATTAACTGTTAGAATCAACTCTATTTCTCATTTGGCAAACAGCTCATGAACCAATAGACAGATTTAAAAATCATTAGAAAGTAATTATTTACTTTACATCTACATCTGGTTTACTTTTGCAGGTAATCCAATTCAAGATAGTCACCACACGATATTAGTCAACACAAGACAGGCTACTTTTCAGTCAGTTCCAGTGACATTAAGGTTGAAGTTTGATATGCTTGTATCTGAGACTTACTTCCAATACACACTCTGCATCATTAAAAAAGAACCCGTCCAGTGTACCTACTTAATTTTTCTTTTTGACTCTGAGTGCACTTCACTGAGCAGCAGATTCGCTTATAATTTTGGCATTACTTATAAGAGTCAGCAAGATGTGTTTATCTGTTAGCAAAATGTCTACAGATTATATTGAAGCTATCAGAAAGTAATTATTGTATGTACAACAATACATGGTAAACAGTAAATGGTCTGAACTTATATAGCACTTTATTAAGCCCAATTAGACCCAGAAAGCACTTTACACAACAGTCATTCACCCATTCACACACTGATGATGGTAAGCTACATTGTAGCCACAGCTGCCTCGGGGCACATTGACAAAGGTGAGGCTGCTATGCAACGGTGCCAATGGACACTCTGACCACCATCAGGCAAGGTGGGTGAAGTATCTTGTCCAAGGGCACAATTGAGACGGGGAATCAAACTGGCAATCCTACAGTTGCAGGATGATTTCCCTAAACTCTCTACCACAGCTGTCCTACAACACATTAACTCAAACTAGTTCAAGATGGTGAACACAGCTAATGGAGTTTAGCAAACACAAAAAATACGTATAACCTTTTACAATAAATAAATAAATAAATAAATAAATAAATAAATAAATAAACTGGCTTGCTGGTAGCTGAGAGGCATCCTCAACATACTCCGAACACTAGCCATGTTTCCATCAAAGTTTTTTTATGTGCATTTTGAAGTATCATATTAGAAAAGGCGGATGGAAATGGCAAAATTTGGAAAAACTTTCTTAATTTGGCTAAATGGTTTTTTATGACGATAGATGAGGGTAGGAGCTTTGGGTCATGACCGAAGACAAAGTCCCGGATACAAGCGGCCGAAATGGGTTTCCTCCGCAGGGTGGCTGGGCTCTCCCTTAGAGATAGGGTGAGA
>NW_013952552.1:688491-691742 GCF_001266775.1 Austrofundulus limnaeus
GTCCCGGACATGTCAACCTCTTCGGACGTTTACCTGTATAAATAGCCTCAAAAATCCATACATTTTGCAAAAAATCCATACAACTCGCACCCGCGTGGGGGATGAAAGCGCCCGCTGCGAAGCAGGAGGAAAGGAGAGCGGAAAAAGTTCAAAACTTATTTCTACCGGCAGAACAGGTTGGAAGATGGCTATTTAATGGTATTTATTGGTTTTTAAACCATCCTGCAGGCTACATATTAGATAAATTTGAAAATGAGGTTTTAAAAAAATCCGTAAGATTTGAAAAAATCCGTGAGATTTGAAAAAAATCCGTGAGATTGCTCTATATGTCCGTATACCTGCAAAATGACGTAACTTATGGACGTAAAGTACGGACGGACTTATTGTAACTTACGGACAATCTGTACAAGTTGACACTTATGTTGTTATTTATTTGCTTTCTGGGAAAGCAAATAAATATAAGTTTACCATAGTACCTTACATTGTCAAACTTGTTTTTAGGGGTTCAAACTGGGGTGTGTGGGACAAAGTTTGGGGGGCGGGGGGTGGGGGGGTACGCTTCAACTCGCCTAGGGCACCAAAATGGCTAGAGCCAGCACTGACTTTACTTCCTGTTTACTACAGCCATGCGTAACATCAATGTCTAACAGAATTACACTTTACGTAGCCTGGTTGTTTAGTTCTAAGCCAGTAGATGGAAACACGCCTGATTTGCATTTCTTCTTCTTCTTCTTCTTCTTCTTCTTCTTCTTCTTCTTCTTCTTCTTCTTCTTCTTCTTCTTCTTCCTTTTTCCAACATTTTAAGTCTGTTCAAAATTTGCAATAAAATTAGATGGAAATATGGCTAAAGACAAAATTTGCAGTATTGCATAAGATTGTGTCGAATGTCAGTTTGCAAAATTTAACCTAAATGGCTGCTACTTTGTCTATTCACAAGATGATAAAAGTTACATTTCAGGTATAAAAGACGGCAGTATATATACATTTGTTTCAAGGAATATTTTGCCTTTAGTTAAAAATATCTGAAATAAATGGTTAACTTCTGTTTTTTAAGCAAACAAATCAAAACAGTCCAGTGCAGATGTAAAACACTGAAACAGTCAGAACAAAAAACTGAACAATGAAAAACACAAGAGCACCCATTATGCCTCATAACACGGTGGTGGAAAATGTGAGGTGAAAGTTGAAGAAGAAGAGTAAGATAACCCTTGATTAGTGTTAAGTCCTAAATGAGACGTGAATAGATGAAAGGCAGGTCAAGACAAACAAGGGGTGGAAGGAGAGCAGAAAGAAAATCTGAGAAAAAGTAGGAAATACCATTTATTTTTCCCTCAAACCTAGAGGTTTTTGAATTGGCAATGAGTTCACTAGAAGAATGAATTGTGTTCTAGTGTTAGCCTCGATACATGATTGGTGATAGGGTCAAATATAGAGAATCACATGACCCACTGATCACAAGGAATAATGACTGGTTAAAAGTTAAGCACAAGGAGCCAATCAGAGGCACAGCTTGGTAAATAACATGAGTTTGATCACTGAGAACCCTTAATACAGTCTACGCACAGACGGGGATCGTTACTGTAAGAAAACAATACATCTGTTTGCAATTTATGTCTTGGTCATATAGGATGTGAATGCAGTGACACATCCAGAGACTTAGCATCTGTCTGTTTGGGGTTAAACAATCCCTCCACTTTGACTGGCAAGGAATAAAATTCTTGATGATTTTGCCAAGAAAACTACTTCAATGATACATTTCTTTAAGAGTTTAAGGGCCTAAATATTAAGATTTATCAGGTATGGATGAAAATTAGCCTTAGGCTAAATCTGGTGCGATGCATCAAATGTTCTTACAGTATGTTTATGTTTTAATTGCACACTGTCCCTAATAAATAAATCCATTCATTCATAAATAAGTATATAATGCCACTGACAATCAGTGACCAATATGACTGAAAAAAATGTGAATTGAATGTGTCTGCGCACAATGATTTTCATAAATTGCAACAGCATTTATACTGTCACTTATAAAAAAAGCTGCTTCCTGAAAGAGCATAGTCTATATTCTGGTAGTCAGAAGCGATTGTATTTAAATCTACCCAATAACCAAATTTTCTACATAACTTAACTTCTCATCTGAAGTATTTTTTAGGCATATCCAAATGGAAAGAGTCTCGTCTGTTGCCTTCATGGCCTGACATCAGATAAGCAACAAAGAATGGGTGGATAGAAGGAGAACAACTGCAATGATGGGATATTATATAATATAATTTTCTTCTAAAGACAAGTGATTGCAACATTTTGATCACGTAAATGGAATCAGTACGCCAGCGTTTGACGGTTGCAACAGTCAATTACATGAAAAAACTGGATGAAAGCCAACAAAAATAGGACTATTAGGTTATGTAATAGTCAATGTATGAGTAAATGTGGTTAAATATTTATATTTATTAAGGCTCTGTTTGTAAGTTGTGCCAGTAAGTAATGATGTTAAACAAACATGAATAAAAGCAGCCCATCATCCAAATGGAATGTAGCTTGCTTCTGCGTTAAATGTTTCAAACGTCTACCGTGAAAAATGTTGATTATTAAACATTAAATCAAATCTGAGATAAAACATAAGACTGTTGACTCACTAAATTCCTGAAAGAATGCAAATAAAAGTGAAATAAAGGCTTGTCTAATAAAAGTAAATTCACTTTTAAAGAACTTATGGCAGCTTACTCAAGTTTCTTCGTATAGTTTAACTCCTTTCTCCTGTAAAATAGAACATCTGGACACTGCTCTACCTTTAATTCTAACATCACATTTTTAGATACCCGTAGCCTTCAATTATATCTAGACCATAAAAAATCCAACTCTGCAGAACAGAGATTTAAACAAAATGTCTTTATTTCGAACTAGATCTTGGCCTGTTCACAAAAGCCCCTCAAGACTGGAACCAAACCTGGACTGCACTGGTAACCGTATTGGTTCCAGCAGTCCATCCAACATTACTGAGTAAACCCAGTTTGTGAAAAATTTGGTCATGGGAAGGCCCGCTGCAGCTCTGTCAGCACAACAAGAACCAACACAGAGAGAGATGAATAATGTGAGCAGCTATTGTCACAATCAGGGTCCAAGTCATGCTCCCGGTTCCTGTCTTTGATGTGAGGCCCAGGAACAGTCTTGGCAGTGTGTGTGTGTGCGTGTGTGTGTGTGTGTGTGTGTGTGTGGGTGTGTGTGTGTGTGTGTGTGTGTGTGTGTGTGTG
>NW_013952552.1:691877-702096 GCF_001266775.1 Austrofundulus limnaeus
GTGTGTGTGTGTGTGTGTGTGTGTGTGTGTGGCAAAGAGAAGGTGCTGATGTGGGTGAAACAATGACAGGTTTGTTGCTTCTACACCCGGTTCCCCCTCCACATGGCCTTGTGGTAGCGTCTGAGATCGTTAGTTCTCACAGCTCCTTGCATCCACCCACGTGAGCGCACACACAAACATAGACACACATGCTGAATTTCTAAATGCACAAATAAATACTCACACCCATAGATCCTCATCTACTCAGACCATGTAAACCAATGTGAGGAAAAATGTTGCTACACACCCAGAGGACCTTGTTGAGTGTGATTTTCAAATGATAAGAGAACAAATTAGCTGAGAATTGCTTATATGTTTATGTTCAGGATTTGGACATTATGGAAGTGTTTCTGGATCACTGCTGAACTTGAAACGATGTTCAACATAAACCACTTTCTTAATGCATAATTTCATCTTAATGGCATTTTTTATATAACTTACAGTGTGGGCTCGTCAACCAAATCTACATTCAGGTTTGTTAACATATTTTACCACCAGTGCATGTATGGTTTCAGTTGTGCATGGGAGATTTGTTATGATTTCATGTTTCTAGGAGAGGAAAACAGCTGAACCTAATACACTGACACCGAACAATCTGTGTTTAGTTCCATGTTTGCCCATTCACTTCCACTTTATTTGGTTTCTCTGCAGGCCTGGGTAGCATAAGTGTGGGGGTTGGACTTGGAGGAGGGATAAATGTGGACATGAAGGATCAGCATGTTGGGAGTAGAAAGAGGCAGATGTTGGGATTAAAAGAGGGTGGGATGGATTTTGAGCTGCTTAGCTGTACATAAGGGTTGAAAATGAATGGTTAAGAGAGGTTCTGATTAGGAAAGTGATTTTACGTGTAATTACATACTGACACTTCCTGATTTTGATTTAAGTTTAAAATGCCTGCAAATAAAACACCAATTTTATTTTTGGTACTGTTGGATTTGAATAAAAGACTAAATGCATGTAGCAAAATCACCATTATGACCAAAACAAATACAAATATGGTGTATCACAGTAAACAAAAGAGGTAGGGCCCAAGAATGCGGGCATAGACACAGCTTTGATATGTATAGATCTGCTAGAGGTTTTTTTTGTTAGTTTTTTTTAAACAATTTGTATTTTTTTATTGATAAAAGCACCTTTACTTCTCAATTTTTGACACATTTCCTCTCCCAAATTTATGGGTGTATTCGCATCAGGAAAGTCTTTTGGTCCACTTGTTTGGTCTGGACCAAATAGCAGACTTCATTTTTTTCCTTTGGTGTGGTTTGCATTCACATTGTGCTTTTTGCAAGTGGACCATAATTTATAAACAAAGCCACACAGGTGACGTTCAGTGCTCCCATTGGACAGAAATAACGGAGGCAGGATAGAGCACAGCCAGGAAATAAGGATCAAGAGCAACTCATTCAGTGGCAGTTTTGTGATGATATGCATAATTTTGGGACAGTGTTAGCAAATGCATGCCACAACCTAAAGGAGACAAGACGCTCTGCGTTTGCTGACCCACAACGGCTCATTGGGCCTCATGCAAGAACATGTTCGTATTCTTATCCTAAATTTCTCTTACTTTTGTTCGTACAAAGGGTTCGTACGAACATGTCACGTCAGATTCAACAAACTCTTCTGTCTTCAGGAAAAGTGTGTAAATGAGCTGTGTAAATTCCACCTGTTCGTATCCAGCTGCTCGTGCACGCCAGAGGAGATTAGCATAATTACCACCCCAAAAACACCATATAAGGCTATGTTTCCTGCCTCAGATACAAGGAAGTGTCCATTCATGAAAATGACAGCGAAAATTAAAAAGAAGAACTTTACGAGTTCAGAGATTGAAGTCCGTCTGTCAGAGATCCAGAAAAGAAAATCTGTCATTTTTAGCAGGTCAGCTGTGGAATAAAAAGAGCTGCTAAAAGTATAAACAACGGTGTTAAATCATTTTCATTTATTCAGAAGACACAGCGCTGCGCACCGTACACCCCCGTGCGCGAGGTCTCAAGTGGTCTCATTGCGGTTCTGAAATAAGCATTTTAAAATGATTTCAAAATATTTCTAGCACTTTGGAGAAAATCAAGGACTCGCTGGTGGGATTATGTATCCCCTCTGGCCTGGGAACATCTCGGAGTCCCCCGGGATGAGCTGGAAAGTGTCGCTGGGGAGAGGGAAGTCCGGGTCTCTCTGCTGCTGCCCCCGTGACC
Source organism: Austrofundulus limnaeus (assembly GCF_001266775.1). Lineage (NCBI taxonomy): Eukaryota > Metazoa > Chordata > Actinopteri > Cyprinodontiformes > Rivulidae > Austrofundulus > Austrofundulus limnaeus. The sequence continues at coordinate 694,106 of NW_013952552.1, forward strand.
CGATCCCGGATAAGCCGGCCGGATGGACAATTTATATTGTTAGTTTAAATTATTACATTTAAAATTATAATTCTAATTGAAGCAGAATAGCCTATTATCAACATAATTATGGAGTGTAATTTATTTTCAACTCAAAATATCTTCAAACTAACGAAATATCAAGTGATTAGGGAGGAAAACCTGTCTGGATAACAGCAGACTGACTGCTCGTAAAATATACGACAGGTCTGGACCACTCGTGAATTTTGTTCATATCTGAAAAAAATCTTAGAATACGAAAACATTGGTGAATGCCACAAATTCTCCTAAATCACTCGTGCGCACAATTTAAGAACAGATCTGCGCGTACGAACGGTTCTTGCATGAGGCCCATTGTTTTTAGCGTAGTGTTAGCATTAGCAACAATGACGGGCCAAGGATGTTTAGCAACGGTGGCTCATGAAGTCCAAAAAACTGCATGTTTGCTGCAGTTGGTTCAATTCAAGGCCAGTCTGTCTTTACACCAAAAGCAAACCTCACCAGAGCTCATCAAAAATGGGTCTTGGTCCAGTTGTTTGATCCGCACAAGGGTTCACATGAGTGAATTATTCACATCATCACAAAATGTCTAGACCAATTGGGCAAACAAACTCTGGTCATTTAAAGCGGACTAAATGTGTCAGGTGTGAATACTCCCTATATTTCTATCAGTGGCGGATGCTGGTCTTTCAAAAAGGGGACGCTTAGTTTTGTCCTACATTATAAAATGTGTCGGTTTATTTGTACGTAAATTCTACCCTCCGTTCCTTTTCAAGAAAATGATCTGTCACCCTGTCACAGATCATTTTACAGCACTTCCAGTCAGCCAGCTCACTTTGTCATACCAGGACAGCTGAAAAGACCTGTTACTTTTCCCCACCTTTTGCACCAAATTAATCTGAGTTCATCAGCCCTGCTGTTTAACTCTAAGTTTTTCTTTGTGAGGAAGACTATCAAATGGCTTCGCCAAAATCTGGTCCACAACAGTCAAACTGTCTGCCATTATGGGCAGCTTGTTACTGGTGCAAGGCTAGTGTGAAGTGTGAGTGCTTTTTGACTGTGGAGGGGCTCAGCAGCACCCATCCATCCATCCATCCATCCATCCATTTTCTTCCGCCTATCCGGGGTCGGGTCGCGTGGGCAGCAGCTTCAGAAGGGAGGCCCAGACCTCCCTCTCCCCAGCCACTTCTTCCAGCTCCTCCGGGGGAACTCCAAGGCGTTCCCAGGCCAGCCGAGAGACATAGTCCCTCCAGCGTGTCCTGGGTCTTCCTCGGGGCCTCCTCCCGGTGGGCAGCAGCACCCGCTGGGCAGAAACTGTGATAGACGTCAGTCTCCAAACACAAGTGGCTACAGAAATACCCGAAATCGAAGCTCAATTTGTCGCTAGTTGTTTTTAACAAAGAAAATGCTGCAAAAGGATTAATAATGTCTCCAGTTCAACTCAAACCAGAATGAAACTAAAATATGCTCCCATGCATGTTTACACCAAAAGATCACTGATTCGCTCATTTCGCTGTCAATCAAAAAGGGATTCAGCCTCAGACAGATTATCCAATCATCATGCAGAAGCTGACCGTTTGGGCCAGCCGAGCCAGCCCACTGCCCCATAGACCCCCAGAAACGCTGAGCGTCCGATGGGCGGGACAAAGCCAGCATTTATCCAATGATTTGTCTCGTTTCGCTGCACTCTGCTTCGCTATTGAACTCTGAGCATCCACGCTGTTTAAAGCACCGTGAAGCTGTGGGAATGAGCGAGAGGAAAGCTGCGTCATTACCAGTGATGAGATGATTCTGAACAAAAGTTGAGCGTGTTGTAGCACTGAAGTGGCAGGCTCATTAGTTTGTTAGACTAGATCCATCTGAGATGTTTAAATATCCATGTGTTGAAACACCACACGGGGCCAATACGCAGAGGTGGGGATGGCACGCATACGTCACTGTTGATGTGTGCACACTTTTACCATATTCAATGTGTCCTTGATAAACATGACTAAATGCTGGGAACTTTGGTTTTAGTTGTCCTCCTTCTGGAGAATTAAGTTTTCTTTTTAATTTTAAATAAAATTTGTGTTTAAATATTTATGTACTGATTGTTCAAAACTAATGTTCATTTTTATGTTCATGAGGTTCTACTTATCATAAATAGAGGAAGTTAAAAATGTGCACAAAGCTGAAGCTCAGGAAGATAAAAGTGTCTGACCATGGGTGGTGGCACCGTTTTTTTAGGTAGGGCTGTTGCAAACTTTATTCAGAGTGTGAGTCTGAAAGACGTTTGCATCCAAAGCTACCAAACAGAACCATGCATGGTGTTGACCAGAGAGATCTGTATTTGAGATTGACCTTTAAAATAATTTTGATCTTTAAACAATGAGAGAACACAAAGTAAAACTAAAAGAAAGTCAAGAGAACCACACTCCAAAGTTGACAAGTGAAGAATGTGAGTCTGGAATGTTAGGTTTCACTTAATCATCTCCTGATGCCAGTGTAAACACAGAATCTGATTTGAGATAATTGGGTTTGTAGTTGGGGTAAATAATGTAAAAGGAAACTGTTTGCATGCTCAGCAATATTTTTATTAGAACCGTCTCCTATGTACTCCATATTTTTGTTGAATGACAAAATGTTGGAACAGAGAGGACCACCACCATATCATTCAGTAATTGTATTTAGTTTAATCATTTGATTAAAAAATAAATAAAAAAGGAAGAGGAAATATAAATATATATTTATAAATAAACCAATTTCTTTAACCTTAGTTTTTTTAAATCTAATTTTCTCCCTACATCTCCTTTTTAGGCACTTGAGATACAATCCTAAAAAGTTTTGCCGTTCAGTGTCTTGTCCAGCACGTCTTCCCCCATCAGCCTCACTCACCGTAAAGTAGTCACACTGATTGCATTCTTCTACTAATCTAATTCTTCCCTCCTTCAGACCCCCAGATACATTAAGTGATTCAGATCACATCCTTTCTGATGACTCTCCCCATATTCTATCCATTTTCCTCAATTCTCTAAAATCAGCCAACTTTGGCTTGGAAATACCCATAAGCCTCACTCACCTCAGAAACTCTGATCACATTACTGCTCCCACCAAACCAAAATGAGCTTCAACAAGATCTTATTAAACATCCATAAAACCTGTAGATTTTAGTGATGACCCATTTTAACCACCAAGAAAGATAGTTTTTCTTCCAAATTATCGTTTTTTTTATTATGTCATTAACCACTGTCACTGATTACTAACACGCAACACTGATGTACTCTAGATCAGTTGTTTCTCTCACTTGCTCAAACATTAACCTTATGATCCTAGAAAAAAACTGCTCAAAAACATCCTTGTTCTGTGACTTTGACTTCCATGGGTCATTGCTATTCTCTTATATGATCAATGGGTCTTTAGGTCACTAGGGTCAAAGGTTACTAACTGGTCTTGTTAAGGATCAGTGCTCCTTTGAGAGGAGGAAACAGGGGAGACAAAACAAGGGTATGTATAAATATATTCCACCTCAGAAGACTTAAAGCCTAAGGGAATCAAACAATGCCACTAAAACTGCTCTAGCCTCGATCCTTAAAGCAAAAAATGGAGACTGTGCATCTGGATGTATAAGTCTGAATGTTTTTTAGATATCTGAAATGAAAACAATAAACAAAACTTAAAATTGTATTCAAATAATAATTTCCCTTCGGAGAATTTCAGATAGACTGCATGAAAACTTGTGTTTACAGTCGTTTAAAGGCCACATCCAATCAGGATTTGTTGTTTACTTCTACGACTTAGTCAGTGAATGAAGACATTTATTGTTTTTATCATGAACTCCTGCAAAAAAGGAGATTTTTTTTTTACCAGTTTTGCATTTATCTGTATGAATGCATGGGTTTAGCAGTGTTAACAAAATATCTCATGAATCACTGAATTACACTGCAAAGCAAATTTATAACTGAAAGTCTTTTGTTTTAAACACAGTTCAAGATAGCCACTGCTAATGAACTGACACAAAAATACAATTCAGACAGTTTTACAGACATTAGGCTAATGTTCGATGCAATAGTAGCTGAGAGTCATTCAAAACAAAAGCTGACTCAATTTAGGGGTTGTGTCCTTCGAAGTCCGCTTTTGTCGGCCGCTCACATCATTGCCCCACACTGAAAGCTCTCTCAATTTGTGGAGTTCTTCTCATGCAGCCAACGAATGCGGCCCACAAAACCCCGAAAATGAAGGCTGCATCTGAGTATACTTCCCAGCCAAGGATATCCTATAGGAGTCATTGCACCATCTGCAATCTAAACAAAAAAAATTTTTTTTTGTTGGTTTGGACATTCATCATGAACCAAATCATTTGTTTTCTTTTTAATGTATGTTTAGCAACGTAGCTGATGAAATTTATGTTGCAATGAGATGTTAAATAAATTTCAGTTACAAGTACTGATACTGCTAAACCCAAATAATTAATGTTTTATTACCATTTTTATTGTATAATTTTTGTGAAGTTTATTTCTCCAGTGAAAATATGTGACTGCATGTCTCAAAACATTTTAAGTTTGAAGCCATATGACGTAAAATGTATCACAATGGTCATGAGTTAGTGCGTGGTCATACAAACATAGGTCATCTGAAGACTAAACGTCTCATTTCACAGATATTTTATGTGGCCTACCCGGACTACGAAGGTTGCGGCCTCTGTGGGGGCAGTCTAGCTAGGCTGCAGCTCCTGAATTGGGACACAGCTAGGCTGTGTCCAAAATGGTGGGCCGTGTCCTCCAAAGGCCGAATTCGTTGGCTGCTTACATCACAGCGCCGCGACGAAGGATGGCCAAAACCGAAGACTTATCCGATGCGGCCAACAAATACGTCCTTCCTTTGGCCCGAATTGAAGGACTGGTCGGATGGATCCTTCCCGGCCCACCATTTACATATGCATTGCGGCCCGACTGGAGATTTTTTCATGCTAGTAATGGCGGACGAAGCGAGAAAAAGAATACATTTTAAATAAAAATATGGCAATATAATAATTTAAATTTTCTAGCAGTTGTAATTCTAATACTTTTACCATTTGTATAGATGTGTTTTTAAATATTATTTTTGTCATAAAAACGTGAAATAAACATGCACCTACAGCGGGTTAATTAGTTATTCAAATATTACCTTTAAGTTAATTTTATTGTTTTGTGGTATTAATAACATTAATATTTTGATTTATTTTTTCTAATTTTGCTTTGGTTTAGCGTCGTCACAGTTGCTAGGTGACATGACGTCCGGCTAAGGATGGGAGGCTAGACCGTCCAAATTCACAGCCTCTATTTTTCTGGTTTTCCCGGTCTACCAAGGACCCGGCCCACCTCGACCGGGTAGACTGCGTCCTCCGGAAGACCCGGCCTGTCGTTTTGGACACAGCCATAGACTTTGAGTGCTAACAAATAACACTAGGTCCTGTGTTAGTATTCCTATTGCTATTTTCAAGGTTTGACAAAAACAGCTACAATTCTGTAATTTATAGTGAAATTTGGCAAGCAATATGCATTTATTTAAACAATGCTAGGACTTAATTGAAACATGCTAATCAGCTGTGTTCCTCCATGTCCAGATTGAGCTTTCTGCATGATCTGTCAAAGTAATCTCTTCTTTATTATTTTATATTCTGTACTTTCCTATTCCTATTTTTGCTTTCACCTTCAGCTGTGTCTTCTCCTCATCCCGATGTCCCACTGCTCATCCAATCTGTCCCATCCTCTGTCCCAGCTCTGCTCTGCCAGCTGGACATGGTCTGTGCCTCCTTACAGGGAGAACAGGTGTAGCGACATACACTCCACTGAGCACACAGCTACCTGTGGCATTATGTGGGCCTGGGCCCAAGTATGAGCAAATAAACTCTCACAAACACAAAGGCGCACACACGATCTGCAAAATAAATTAATAAAATAAAACATAAAGAAACTACATTTCTCAAAACATTTAATGATTAAAGCAAAATAAAGTAAGATGCATGCACCTTGGTACACACGTTAGATGTGTTTAAGCACGCTGACATGTCTCTCACTGATAAACACACATACAGACAAAGACAGGTGTGGAAAAAAACAATTCATCTTTCCGTTGGACTTGCCTCCTGCGTAATTGCATGCCACTGATAAAAGATTCATTTACTGGATCTCAAGGAATGCAAATGCAGAAAATGCTAAACACCCTGATGGTTTAAACGATTGCTTCAAAAACCCAGATAACGTGGGGATAATTGCTTCACCCGTCTTCACTTATTACAAGCCTTCATTTGAAATCTACCGCTAATGCCTTTATTTTCTCTGAAAAGAAGACAGATCTTTTTTTATGATTCATCTACAGGAATTCATTTTAACAAGAACAGGATTAAGAATATTTAACCATTGCAGTATTGCAATAGCAGGTTATAAGCTCAGCTTAATTCCATTTAATCCTATCATTTCTTGAAGGGAGAAACGATATGTTGCCACCTTCCATTCGAAGATTTAAACTAAGATTATCTTATGTTGAAAAATAGCCACATGTTGCAAAATACAGTTAGGTGCAATCTTAAGTATCAGCACGTTAATGTTCAGTGTGTGTTTTAAATGACTCAGCTGTTACCACACCACATTTTACCCCAGTACCTGTAAAATTAAATCAGATAAAGCAATTTTTATACCTTGAGCAACATGGATTCTGTGCCTCTCCTCTCTTCCTCCAGACTCTGAGACCTTGATTTCCAAAGGAAATGTTAAATTTACTTTAGTAAGAGAACATAACTTTGGACCACTCAGCAGCAGTCCAGTCCTTTTTGTCTTCAGCCCAGGTGAGACGCTTCTGATGCTGTCTCTTGTTCAAAAATGTCTTGACACAAGGACTGTGACAGCTAAAATCCATGTCTTCATTGACAGATGCGATCCACTCTTTGTGTGTTTTGTTTGTCCTGAGAAACTGAATTTGGAGTTTTCATTGATTCAGTTATAATCATCAAAACTAAAAGAAATAAACATTTGAAATAAATCAGTCTTTGTGTAATGAATGAATACAATATCCAAGCTTCACTTTTTGAATGGAATTACTGAAATAAATTTTCATGATATTCTAATTTTATTACCAGCACCTGTATAGCCCAACTCTAAAGTCTTATCTTAAACCTAACCCTAAGCCTAGCTTAAATTCAATTCAAACCTTAGTCCTAAACCTAACCCCTTTCCCACCAATGTTATTTCCTCCAATAAGGAGTGGCCTTTTGTCCCCATAAGGCAGGGATCTGCAACCTTTACAATCAAAAGAGCCATTTCTGCTTCTTGTCTCACTAATAAAATGTGTCCAGAGCCACAAAATAAGCTACAACTATGATCATCAACTGGTGGTCTGTGGGCCTACTCAAGTCCTTTTCAGGAACCTTCAAGATCAGTGGAGGTGGCATTATAAAATAAAAAAATATTGCTATTATTATAATATTATTTATTATTATTCACATTAGGACAAATAAAAATACCTTATTCATGTAAACAAGAAAAATTCTGTATTGTTTATACCAAATTTCATAAAAAAACTAGTACAACTGAACTATTCTTCCTTTCTAATTCTTATTATTATGTAGTCTTCAAAATCTTTAAATGTAATTCTGATGGATTTGAGAAAAAAGTTGTATTATTTAAGTAAACAACAAGCTAGCATGAGCTAACATAGTTTACTTTTTTATGAGTAGTATTGATCACATATTTGCATACAAACTGATTTCTTTTATGGGAATAAAAACAAATAAAAAAAACTATTCTGTTATGTTTGGTCACATTTTCAAAGAGCCACTGCAGAGGGACCAAAGAGCCACATGTGGCCCCAGAGCCACAGGTTGCAGACCCCTGCCATAAGGAATAGTGAGTCCTCACCGGGATGTGTTTACCAGGAAAATGGTGAAAAATTGTCCCCACCAGATAAAAACATGTACACACACACACACACACACACACACACACACACACACACACACA
>NW_013952552.1:704346-706619 GCF_001266775.1 Austrofundulus limnaeus
CTAAAAACACCGCAAGCCTCAGAAATGAAATTCTGTGTAGCATAGTTGCAGTATGGTTGAATCAGCTGTGCCCAAAAACTACCACTTATACACAAAGGTCTGTCCAAGAAAATAAAAGCATGAAACTGACCGTGTCAGAATTTTGGCCAAAACAACGTTGATTTCCTGTCACTGTAGCAGAGGCAGAATTCTCTCATGTGACTCTCCTCTGTTGTGATCTAAGATCAAGTTTGGGTTTCTCCCTGTATATTCTTGTGGCTTGTGTTACATTTGTGATTATATAAACTTAGCATAAAAAGTAAGAAAATATGTGTTTGATAGATTATTTCTTTGTTGTAACAATTGGCAATACATTTTAAACTGGTTACCTAACTGGCAGCACCTAGGGGTGCCAGAATCTTAAAATAAGTGTCAATAGTCCATCCATTATCTGTACCCGCTTCAGGGTCACAAGAGTCACTGGTGCCCGTATCCAGCAGTCACAGTGCGAGGGGCGGTGTACACCTTGGACAGGTCGCTAGTGTCAATAGCAACAGTAAAATAAGCTGTTTGGCAGAATTCGTGTGCACAACCCACACTCAGCTCTGCTGCTTCTCCCACAAATGCATGTTCCTTACAAATGTGGCACCATTTAAAAAAGCAATTACCAAGCTTTCCAACGGTATAAGATTTATTACCAAGAAGCATTGTTACAACAAAGAAATAATCTACGGAACACATATTTTCTTACTTTTTTGTCCAGCGTTTATTAGGCCAATCAGTTTAAAAGAGATCTGGATTAAAATTGTGCTTTAAATATCAAATGTTGGGGCTGGTATTGAAAATGGATTTGTGTTTACAAATCATCATTTAATCTTTATTCTAAGCAGGTCTTAGAATATTCAAGGTCTTCTCCCTCATCCAGAACTGAACTGATAGCCAAGGCACTACAAAGCATCCATCATCCATCTATACCAACTTTCATCCAGGTTGCAGGGTGTCTGGTGTATACTAGAAATGTCGACAGCAAGACTCAACAATGGTATGAATCTTTTTTTTTTTTCTAACAAAGCAGCTTGAATCTGTCAGAGTGTGAACAGAACAGCGTGTACGTATGTTCACCACACATTTCCAAATTGGATTGTCTCCATCTTTATAGCAGAGGAGGCTGGAGTGCTGAATGCTCGGGTAACGTATCAGTCTGTCATGCAGGGAGTCACAGTTTGTGTCCTGGCTATCATAACTTGACTGATTTTTGACACAACTTAATTTGCTTATGAATAAATAAAAATATATTATTGTGTTATTAATAAAATGATGTACGTTTTGCCCACTGAAATGTTTTGAGAGTAGTAATTTGGTTATGTAACATAAAACAAGGGAGCAATAACACCAGTAGTAATAATTTTGATTGGCTTAAAGTTTGTTTATTTTTCTTAGGGTATATAAGCTAGTGAAATATTTTCACATAAGAAAATTAGAAGGACAACACAAATAAGAGAGTTTTATATCCTTATCTACAAGCCCAATTCCAGTGAAGTCGGGATGTTGTGTAAAACGTAAATAAAAACTTTTCCTTTTCAGCGTATTTTAAATTAAATACATAACAAAGACAAGATAATTAATATTCAAGTTAAAAACTTTACTGTTTTTTTATTTTTTTGCAAATATTCACTCATTTTGAATTTTATGCCTGCAACATGTTTTAAGAAAAGCTGGGACAAGGGCAACTGTTTGGAGCATTCCACGGGTGAGCAAGTTATTTGGAAACAGGTGAGTGTCATGATTGGATATAAAGGGAGCACGCCCAAAAGGCTCGGTTCTTCACAACACAAGTAAGGATGGGGCGAGGTTCTCATGTATTGGATTCAGGTGTTGGTTTTGAATGGGCCATTCTAGGACATTTTGGCTCTTTCTTCATAAAACACAAAAGTATTCACCAGGATATGTTTTAGAAATTACAGATAAACGTTGTTTTGGAAAAATTGTTATGGGAGTATTGTCTTCATCATTTCACTTGTCAGTGCTCATAATGTTTTGGCCGATCAGTGGGATCTGTTTAATGGTTTTGGTTATCTCTAAAAAAACGATGGCTCCTAAATCATTCTCACTCTTAGTGTCTGTGTGTGAAATTTACACATCCGACCTGTCTCATGTGATTTTAGTTCTTTAACCCTCCTGTTGTCCTCATTTTCTGTATACACCCTTTGTCCTCCGGGTCAAAATGACCCGTCTCCACTAAATTCCCAATATAAGCAGCTTAATTGAATTTTAAACACCAAATTTCATCTTGT
>NW_013952552.1:708714-713660 GCF_001266775.1 Austrofundulus limnaeus
GAATAAAAGCAACATTTAACTTTTTCTATTGTTTTGGCCAATCTAGGCAAAGTCTTAAAATCTCAAGTTAAAAAAATAACATTTAGGGGATTTTTTGGGGGGTTTTAACACAGTGGCGGGTCATTTTGACCCGAAGACAACAGGAGGGTTAACACAGTGCACTGCTACCTTTTATTTAGTCCAACTCTGATTTGGTTTGGATGCAATAAAAGGCAATTCAAAACAATTTTATGTTTGGCATGGTGGAGCCTGAGCCTGAAGAAACTTGGTAGTGGTTTCCTACCCACAGGAAGACTGAACTTAAACCAGACATCCTCGCAAGAGAAGCCTGGACAAACACCATAGGGAACTTTATAGTCCACTTTGAGAGGTTTGCCCACTTAAAAAAAAAGCTCAGCTATGTTTTGCTTTTGCTGCATTAAGAATGGCTGCTTAGGCACAGGGCGTGCACACTCACGCTGACACACATGCTACAATTTAGTCACCCTGGTATCTCCACAAAACGTATGGTTTGCATTGGTTCTGCTGCTGGCTTTTGTTAACAGAGCTAACGTTTTGTATATGTCTGAGTCCTACAATTTCTCAGACTTCTGAATGAAAGGCAGCCTCTATTTCCTCTGTCTCTTTCATGCTCTTTCTCCTGCTGTCTGTGTGTTTGGCTCTGTCTCCTTGTTGGCCTTTGACCTGCTTTACCATGTGGGCTGTCACTAGCGTGCGCTCTTGTCATGGATGTTTAGGTAAGTGCGGGTCATGTGATCCCTGTAGGCCAAGGTTATTTACATTCTCTGTTCACTACTTTAAACTGTACATATGCTTGCTGAGAACAAAGAATAAGTGTGTCTGTGTTTGAATTAAGTTTGCACTTTTCACATAAAAACTTTAAAAATCGTTGTGTAACATGATTAAAAGAACGATCAAAATGCTAAATCCTTTTACTGCTCAAGCATTATTTGGGAATCTTTCTCTGTTGTTTCATCAGTTTACTCACCACAAATGGAACAGTTATGGCATGCCAACTTAAAATCCCTTACCATCATTGCCAGACCTGGCCCACATTGGGATGACAAACCACTTGCCATGCCAGCAGTCCTACTTTGACACCAAATCCAGGCACACGCTTGTCTGCTACGTGTGTGTACAGTCCTACATGTTTGCATTTTCATCTCCATGAGAATAGCCGTGTTTCCATCAGCATTTTTTAATGCACATTTTGAAATATCACATCAGAAAAGGTTGATGGAAACGGCACGATTCAAAAAAACTTCCTCTAATTCACAAAAACAGTTGATGCGCTCGCTTGTGGTGTTTTTATTTTTTTTTGAGAGACTTAATGAGCAAAAAGAGAGATGGAACCATATTTGCCAAATAAGTTCTGACGTAGCGAACATTTACCTCACGTGGTTGATCAGCTGTTCTCGCTGACTGAACGGTACTGGTACTGATACCAGAGTGACTGCAGCTGCGACTGGCAGCAAGACCCTCCTCCCGCTGTCGGCGTCTTCAGTTATTCCCGTAACGTGAAGAGAATTGCATTTCTTTTTCTACATCTCCAGACAGCATGTAAAATCACCAAAACTAGTTGAAATGACACAATAAGTACAACTCTCCCGATAGTAGCAGCACATTCCTAATAACTTCTCTCCATTTTCTCAAGAGTGTGACTTTAACTTCCTGTTTACTACACACACGTGTCTGATGTAATTGATTTGCTTCAAGCCAGTTGATGGAAACACGTCTGATTCACTTTTTTTTCCTTTTTGCAAAATTTTACAAATTCGCGCAAAATTCAAATTCAAATTGGATGGAAACATGGCCACAGATGATCAGCATGGCAAAATCAATTAAGCACATAATAATTTGCATCACCAACAACAGATAATGTCATTGCTGAGGCTGTGTGCTGTGCAGAGATGTCAAGCAATAAAGTACTTTGTTAAAAATGTACTTTATTACTTTACTTAAGTACAAACTTGAGTTATTTATACTATAGTAGAGAATCATTTTTCAGCCAACCTTTTACTTCTACTCCTTACAGTTTCATGCAATTATCTTTCTACTCCTTATATTTTAAAAATGCAAAATTTATTTAATTGTTTTAATTCTGGCTTGTCATTGTTCAGGAAAACAAAGAAACAAAAATAAAACCTATCCAGATAAATCACACCTCCTGTATTGAGTGAGTTTACTCATGGTTGGTTGAGAAATATTAAAACATGTGCATTCTTTGTCAATGTTAACATTTTAAAATGATAGTCATTAAAACCCTTTTAAACCCTAGTATCTGTAATTCTAAAGTAATGAATGTGAATACTTTTGACATCTCTGGTGTTCAATTTGCCACCCATGGTACATTCCCAGTTTGTAGTCACTTCCTCCCTCTTTATAGTCTACCGACTTTGAATTTGCATAATAGGCTGTTCAAACGATTTGATTGGTTGTCCTCTTCTGACTGATACCTCTTTTGACCAACTGGGTTCTTCTATAGACTCTCCAGAGCCCAAAATGTGTGGCAACTTCCTCATGTCTCACCTGTCTGTGGTACACGTGATTGATTGATCAGAATCGGCCAATCAGATCTGAGCTTCATTCTGACACTACAGCTGTGTAGCCAATTAAGTTACCTTTTATTTGATATTCAGCTTTGGAGATGAGAAAAAAACAACATATTTTAACTTCAATAACTTGATACTAGTTACAGTTACAAAATGATGACTGATAAAGTTAAAAATTCAGATTGAAAGTTTACATAGAGACCAGGCTTGTGAACTTACTCCTAAGAATTGAAGAGCAGTACCGGTACTTCATTTAATTTGGGTTAGGGTTCAGTCTGCAGGTTAACAGTAGAATATGAAAGAAACAAAAAAATTCAGAAGGAAGCCTGAAAATAACTTCTCATGTCACCTGAAAAAAATCTCATGACTGCAATGTCCCCGATTTTTGATGCAACAAAACAAGTTGAAATCATCCATCATTGGGTGTTTGTGTTGAGTTTTTATCAAAGCAACCATGCACATTTTGTGGTTTGGGAAGATTCTCTGCAATGTGTTCTAATGGTTAATAATTGTTAACCCTGTAGAGTGATTGCCTTTAAATAGTTTGGAAATAAACTATCCCGAGACTATGCAGCAAGAGATGCTATTATCTTAGACATTCTAATTATCAGTAGGATCTCTTGAACAACAAACTGTCATATTGTTTTCAAGAGGTGTTGAACTTTCAGGTGATCAGGTCCTTTATTTGAATTAGCAAAGCCTGGCTGATTCCACTACTGTGTCACTGTTCATTTATTCTTTTAATAAAGGGAAAAAGGTTGAGCATATCTCTGGGAGAGATGTGGAGTTGGATGGGGAGGTACTCAATTTGACTTGGAAGAAGAGAGCAGGGGCCTCATGTATCAACAGTGCGTACGCACAAAAACCTTGCGTACGTCATTTTCCACGCAAAACTCCGGATTTATCAAAACTCAACTGAACGTGGAAATGTGCGCAGCCCCACGCCAACTCCAGGGCTGGTGTCACACGTTTCTGTGGTTTTGGTTCCATTGACGACACTTAGAGGTGATTCTGAGAAACTGTTCATGATGTGAAAATGATTATTGTTCACACCAGACACGCATGATTATTAGCAATTATTACATCCACATGGACACAGTTAAATGAAAGACGCGCAAAGTTGTGCCAAAAATACATTTAACAGGAATGGATTCAGCCTTACTGGAGGATATAATAAATAGTGTAACACGCAGAACTTTTATTTATAAACAGATAGAAATTTCTGATGACGAGTGGCTCATCAGCCATTTTGAGGAAAAATCATTTATAGTTTGGCACTGCTGCGCTCTGGGAGCGCGAAACAGCGAGCCGCATGCACCACGCATGCACGTGCAGCAGCAGGGATTGAACTGGGGTTCCACAGGAGCTTTCCAGAGGGAGCTGGCAGACCCATCGGGACTGTTTCAGTCCAGTCCACCCAAAGCAGAGTCATGACCAATGGAATCGTCTCATCCATATGATTCTAAAGGCTGAGTTATGGTCGCGCTCTCGAGCGCGCACCCTCGCCGCCAGTGGAGATATTTCATACTTGGCATTTAGTTGTTGTACATTTCTCCAACATGACACGTGGAAGTACACTTTATAACTTGTGAAAATGCTGTAAGTAGGAGGGCAAAAGCTTGAAGGACAAACTGCGCAAAGACTACAGCGTGCGCAGCGTTTGTGGGGACTCTCCAATATCATGTCACGTCATGTGAACTCTGAGGCGCAGAAACTCGTTTCTTAATATCAGCTATGAAAGAAACAAAGATCTACTGTATGTTCTACCAAACATTTAAGTTCCTCTGTGTTTACAGTAATTTTGATAATAAACTCGTGTGCAAACTTAATATTTTCAGACTCAGAATGGATGAATAAGCCAGTTGCACAACACAGCAGTGTTCGCGCACACACACACCGACATACAATCACTGGTTCTTTGCGTGATAAACATATTTTATTCCTATTTTTACTTAGGATTTTTTTTCTCATTCACTTTATATTAAATTCATTATTTTTATGACTTTAGAAATCATTTCTGATCGCGCAGGGATCACTCAAACATGTCCTTCACGCATGTAGGAAGTAATTTGCATCTGTTTAACATATGTTAATGAAGGTGTGTCAGGGGAGGTGTCTTACCTGCGCTCAGTTCCACGTTAATTGTGATGTACAAAAGAAATGTGCGTGGATTCCAGCGTACGCACAGTTTGATACACCTGGATTTTTTGTGTGTACGCTGTTTTCTGGATTTGACCGTACGTCAGGTTTCAGTAAGAAATCCACACAAGTCTTTGTACATGAGGCCCCTGTTACTTTTCCCCACCTTTTGCACCAAATTAATCTGAGGAGTTGATCAGCCCTGCTGTTTAACTCTGTTTTTCTTTGTTGGTTTCTTTTAACCAACAATTGCAT
>NW_013952552.1:713670-715556 GCF_001266775.1 Austrofundulus limnaeus
ATTTTTACTTAGGATTGTTTTTTCTCACTCACTTTATATTAAATTCATTATTTTCATGACTTTAGAAATCATTTCTGATCGTGCAGGGATCAAACAAACATGTTCTTCACACGTGCAGGAAGTAATTAGCATCTGTTTAACATACTGTATGTTAATGAAGGCGTGTCAGGGGAGGTGTCTTACCTGCGCTCAGTTCCACGTTAATTGTGATGAACAAAAGAAATGTGCGTGGATTCCAGCGTACACACAGTTTGATACACCTGGATTTTTTGTGTGTACGCCGTTTTCTGGATTTGACCGTACGTCAGGTTTCAGTAAGAAATCCAGTCTTTGTACATGAGGCCCCAGGGTGTGGGAATTGGTGCAGGACAAACCCAGGGCGCAGGCAAAAATCAAAGTGTAACAAGAAGGTTTATTAAGGTAACCAAAAAGGCTGATAAAGCAGCTCAACTTACAGGATTTCTCAGGGGAACCACGCAGACACCACACAGGCTGAGGGGAAACAGCACAATGAACCGACAACAAATTAAGAGAAAATCAGAAACACCTGGGAAGACACAATAGGGAACGTCTGAGCATGGGCGGGGTTGGAAGCAGGGGAAAGATACACAGGGGAACACAGAAAACACTAAGAAAACTAAGGAAAATAAATACAGATTATGACAGGACCCACCTTTTTACGATTGCTCTCGACGTCGAAAAGAGAGAGGTACAGATCACGGACACAACAACGGGGAACATGAGACAAAAAACACAAAAGTCCAGGGGGATGACCAGGAAACTGTCCAGGGTGTGACCCCGCCACCGCACGAGGCCCAACAGGAAGTGTTGCCGAAACAGTGCCGCAGGAGGAGGCGGGAGCAGATGGGAGCAGACGAGGGGCCAAGGGAGGAGGCGGGAGCAGCCCAAGAGCCTAGGGGAGGAGACGTGAGCAGCCGAAGAGCCAGCGGAGTTTGCCGGAGCCAGAGCGTTAGCGACAGTGAACGCAGGTGACAGAGGCCATGAGGAGGCGATGGGCGACAACCCAGGTGATGAGGAGGCGATGGGCAACGATCCAGGCGATGGGCAACGACCCAGGCGATGGGCGACGACCCAGGCTATGGGCGACGACCCAGGCTATGGGCGACGACCCAGGCGATGAGGAGGTAACCCAGGCAATGAGGAGGCGATGGGCGACGACCCAGGCAATGAGGAGGCCGTGGGCGACGACTCAGGTGATGAGGAGGCGATGGGCGACGTGGAGGAAACGGCAACCAACCCAGATTATGTGGAGGGGCTGGCAGCCGACCCACGAACCTCAAGGACTGCCAACTCAGTGACCACCACCAGAACTGCAGACTCTGGGACCACCGACTCCAGAACCCCCCACCGGAACAACCGACTGTGGAACCATAGACTCCAGGACCACCATCTCTGGAACCACCGGCTCAGGAACCACCAGCTGCAGAACCACCGACTGTGGAACTGCCGAGACCACCGACTGCAGATCCACCGAGACCACCAACTCGGGAACTGGGTCCATCGACTCAGGAGACGCAGGAACGGACTCAGGAGTAGCCTCATCAGCGGACACAGCAGTGAACCCAGCAGCAGAAACAGTCAGGTTAGGCACGGGAGCCTCAGAAAAAAGACAGGGGTGGAAGGGTGGGTGAAAAAAAACCCACCAGAAGCTGTCTCTCTCGGAGGAGAGGTCCCCGATAGAACAGCTGTGGGCTGGGGACTTGGTTGGTTCATTCTGTGAGGATTGGTGCAGGACAAACCCAGGGCGCAGGCAAAAATCAAAGTGTAACAAAAAGGTTTATTAAGGTAACCAAAAAGGCTGATAAAGCAGCTCAACTTATAGGATTTCTCAGGGGAACCATGCAGACACCATGCAGGCTGAGGGG
>NW_013952552.1:716067-722701 GCF_001266775.1 Austrofundulus limnaeus
TAATGGACTGGAGACCTGTCCAGGGTGTCCCCCACACACACACACACACACACACACACACACACACACACACACACACACACATCTTGTTCCCATCAAAACAGTAACCCTTTGTCCCCAGTCACAGGAGGTGAGGTCAACAGTGTGTGTGTGTTTGTGTGAGATGGGGGTGTTTGATGTGTTCACCCCAGTGTCTCTTTTCTCTGGGATATTTGGTTTCAGCCATCACTGAGGCCTGCTAATTAATGTCACAACCTGCTAACCATGTCAGCACCAATCTACAGTCCACACACATTCTCTCTCAGGCCCAGATACACATCTGAACCTCCAAACACACCCACACAGAAGGTGACTCACCAACCCACAGTAAACCCACCCCGACACCCCTCACCTGTCACAATCAATGTTGTGCATTTGTCTCCAACTTCAGATTTTTCTCTTTTCTCCCTTTCTTGCTTTCGCTCCTTCAGCATCTATACAACTTTCTCGCTGCTCTTTCCTACTTCTTTCGCACCACACTATCAGTACCATTAATCAACCCCTTTCTTTCCCTCTAAAGTTATACTCCTGTCTCCTCTCATCACTGTTTGATGCAGTCTTTTCTCCACTCTTTTTTCCTTGCTAATTGACTTTTGTTTTCTTCACACACTTTTCATCTGTATGCCCAGGGCTGTAACAGCATGGGTAAGTTTGATGTTCGATACGTACCTCGTTAAGAGGGTTTGGTACACAATCAGTATTAAAGGTAAAAGAAACAAATGCCCAAAACCTATGTTTTTCATTTGTTTTTGTTTGTTTTTAAACAGACAATAATTCTCCTGCAAAGAAATACAAACTAAACAGGCTGCCCTTGTTAGTGAGTAGGAGGTTTAGTACAGCAAGTCAGGATTTGTCACCTGCTTTTCTTTCTTTTTCTTTAAATGTAGAAGCTTTAAAAGCTGGTAACTATTAGGATAAGAACTATGAAGAAAACATTTATAAAGCAGTGGGCTGTATGGAAGACCCTCTTGCCTCCCAGTGCTGTCTGTTATGCTTATTACACTAAAGTACTTGTGCATGTGATATTTTTAATGTCTGACATTATGAATAATACATAAGATTTTCTGACACTGACATGAATAGTCATTAAACTGTGCTGAAATAGCACACCATTTTAGATACATCTCCTGGATCATTTCCATTTATTTTAGGACACGCAAATTGGTAAAAACTTGGAATTGTGGAGGTTACAGCAAAGCATTTTCCAGGGCATAAAAAGTCAATATTTTAGCAGATTTTGTTTTAAAAAACTCCACAAAAATGAATCCATCTTTAGCATGCAAATGGATGTGCACATTAAAGCAGTTGGTAGTCTAATTTTCCACAGTGAGAAGTGCAAACTTTAAATTAGTAAAGTGTTCCTGCTAGTGATTCCAGGAACAGGATGTTTTCTTCATTAACATGCACCCCGACAAAATGTTTTTTGAACTCTGCAGTATATATTTTGTATTAAGATGTTGTCAAATACTAAATTGCAAATATTGTCAATTTGGCTTTTCTTTGTTTCTGTTGCATCAGATCATTATTGCCTCATTATAAGGCTTCTTACTAATTCCAGTTTAAAGAATAAGTGGCTATTTATTAATTTTTGTTAGAATTATACACTAGGCAATTAAAATGTCTTCTTTAAGGGATTGGTTGACATACCGTATTTCAGTGGGGTTTGGGAAGAGGGTTTTCAGAGTCAGTGTTTGTTCTGTGGCAGACAGTTTTCTGATTTCAGGGATTGGTAGCAGATTACAGTGACTCCAGTTTCACATACTTCTGTGCAGTTCAAGCTGTGACTGTTTTATAAATTGTTACATCAATGCTGACATCACTAGCCCAGGACTCCGAGGTTTACAGTAGAGATGTGAAGTTTGTGTACAGTCCAAATCTTTTGAACGGCTCACAATAAACAATAGAAACCAAGTTGCAGACAGAAAAAAAGTTTGTTTCAATTTTTTTACTCATCACTATGTTGTTATTTGTTCCTCCTTAACCGCAGAGACAGTCGCTTCTCCTTTGTTTTTCTTTGTTTTGTTTTTTATGGAAAACAGGCAGAGTAGTGGAGTACAGCTCAGGGGAAATGGGGATGGGGGTTCCATTTGACAAAACACATGGTTTGACCCCCGTGACATGATGCCATATGTAATGAAATATTTCCCTATATTTTGAGATTAATTTATTTATTTTTTAACATTTTAACCTGCACAGGCTGTTGGGACTGAAATTCCTTAAAAAGAATACCCAAATTGAACACTTTGGCGTAAATTCACAAGCCTGATATCTATGTAAATCTATCAATCTGAATGTTTGACTTCAGCAGTCATAGTTTTTGTAAGTGTAACTACTATTTATTTACTGAAGTAAAAATACAAAAAAAATCATAATTTTTTCACAATTTTTGGCTGCCTATGTACAGCACTTTGTGTCAGAGCTGCAGTTTTAAAGCACTTTATAAATAAAGTTGATTTGATTTGAAATTTTGTGATATTTTTAAAGTGTTCCAGAACATGAAGGGAAGGGGGTATAAAGAAAAAATACATACACATTGGGCTAAAATATAGATTCCTAACTACAATCCCTGGCAAAAAGTATGGAATCACCAGTCTTGGATGAGCACTCATTCAGACATTTCATTCTGTAAAACTAACTCAGATCAAAAACATGAAACAATAATAAGGTCATTCCAATGTGCGACTTGTTAGCTTTCAGGAACTCTCAAAGAAATGAAGAGAAAACATTGTGGAAGTCAGTGAATGTTACTTTTTTTTGACCAAGCACAGGGGTAAAATATGGAATCACTCAATTCTGAGGATAAAAGTATGTAATCACTTTAATTGGAGGTAGAAAATTAGGACACGCTCAGTCAATTTCCTTCCCTAAATGGACACCTGCCTCAGATTAGATCTGCTTGTTAATCTGCAGTTAAAAACACCTGCAGTCTTGACACCTTGGAGAGCTGCTGGACAAAGTGGAGTGGCAAGAACCATGGCTCCAACAAGAGATATGTCTCTTGAAACAAAAGAGAGGATCGTGAAACTTCTTGAAGAAGGTAACTCTTCATGCATGGTTGCTAAAGATGTGGGTTGTTCACAGTCAGCTGTATCCAAGATATAGACCAAATACAAACAGCATGGAATGGTTTTAAAGCCACGCGACCAAGAAAGACATCAAAGTGTCAAGACAAACAACTTAAGGCCATTTGTCTTGAAAACCGAAAAAGTACAATTAAACAGATGAAGCATAAATGGGAGGAAGCTGGAGCCTGTGGTTAATTCTTCTATCAATGCACAAGTTTACATTGACATTTTGGACAGTTTTCTCATCCTTTCAATTGAACAGATGTTTGGAGGTGATGAAATAATTTTCCAAGATGACAATGCATCATGCCATAGGGCAAAAACAGTGAAGGCATTCCTTGGAGAAAGATACATTCAGTCGATGTCATGGCCTGCAAATAGTCCAGATCTCAACCCAATAGCCTATATGCCACAGTCATTAATGACATTTTCCAGTAAAATTCTTGCGACGCGCCTCCCTTCCACCTCCTGGTTACTGCCTTTGTTTTTAGTGTAAGCTCCGAGAACTAGTCCAAGAAAAAGTCACAAAAGTTAAAGCATCTGTGAGCTACTGGTATAAAACGCGAGTTCTGTTGTGTGCCGTTGTGTCAACTAACCAGTAGGTACGATAGAATATTTAGTGTTTATCCATTTTTCTCTAGAGAAGGAAAGGTGACAGCTGTGGATCATAGCTATACAGGCAAAACTTAGCTACAAGCTCACGCTTGCGTTCGTAATCGGCATTTCTAACCTGAGGATATTCAAGAGCCAGCATCAGAAATGAGAAGACAGAGGTTACAAATGGGAGATGTACAATTATCCCCCTTTACTGCCAAGATGAGAGAGGAAAAACCACCTCCAGATGGCAGCTAGGAGGAAGCTAACACAGCAGACAGTACAGTTAGGTGTGTGTGCGCGCGCGTTTGTGTTATCCAGGGTATGAAATGTTTTTAGGCAACTTTTTCATGAGTTTTATGCAAAAGTAAAAACTTGTTAGAGTGTATATTACAGCGTAAACAAAACATGAGCGACGAACGCCCCCCCCATCCCCCCCGAGAACCGAGAGTCGCAGATCCTCCGCCTGATAATCATTACATTTTCAGTTTACTACGTCGGGGAAAATGATCCAAACCACACAAGTAGCCCATCAATTTAAAGCCTAGACTCTGCTCTTTCCAACAATAAAAGTGTCACAGCTCTACAGCTCTACGTGAAAAATTCACAGAACAAGCAACCAAGGAATACCGAAAAAGGCTAAATTCTGGAACCATAAACACGGTCTTTCCTTTGTTTTTATGGTTCTAATCCACTTTGAAGTGATTATTTTTTCACCTTGCTGGACCTGTCATCTCCCGTGTTAATGTTAGTACATGTAATATGCTAATTCTGTACTGTGGAGATCATTAAGAGTCATTGTCGGGTGAAAAAATCTTTGGCTAACACTGTGTTGACCGTGAACCGGAAGTGATCGGAGTGGCATCACGTGCTGGACCGGATGTCCGTGCATATAGGCTATTGAAAACCTGTGGTGGAAATTGAAAAAAATGGTCCATAAGAAGGCTCCGACCTGCAAAGCTGATCTGGCAACTGCCATCAAAGAGAGTTGGCACCAAATTGATGAATAATACTGTTTGTCACTCATCAAGTCCATGCCTCAGAGATGCAAGTCGTTCTAAAAGGCAAAGGTGGTGCAACTAAATACTARTGATGTATTTTGAATGGTCTTTTGTTTACCAGTTTTTTATGATTCCATACTTTTTTCCTCAGAATTGAGTGATTCCATATATTTCCCCCCTGTGCTTGGTCAATAAAAGTAACACTGACTGACTTCCAAAATGTTTTCTCTTCATATCTTGGAGTGTTCCTGAAAGCCAACAAGTTGCGCTTTGGAATGACCTTATTTTTGTATCATGTTTTTGATCTGAGTTTGTTTTACAGAAGGAAATGTCTGAATGAGTGCCCATCCAAGACTGGTGATTCCATACTTTTTGACAGGGGTTGTATTACCAGTTCACATTTGTTAACAAAAACATCAAAAATTATTGTTTGAGACATAATATAATCCAGCATGTCCATTGTCCTTGGACAGGTCTCTAGCAAATTACCAAACTGGAAAAATATTTCTAAATACTGTGATTTCTAAATGTTTCAACACAGAAGCTTTACTGAGCACTCAAATGAAAGATAAAACCTGCATAAATTATATTCTACCATCAATATTTACTCACAGCATGATTAAAATACAAAAAGAAATATTAGTAATCATCAACATGAATCCCAGCTGTGGGACATGCAGCAAACCCCCACCGACAAGATATATATCTCGCCCAAGCGGGCACATGGATAAATACATGAGCATGGCACAGAAGGGCATCGGCATAAATAGCAGAGGAGCCAAACACCAACTCCTTGTAGACCACACAGTCGCCCGAGACTGTAAAACCCGACATACCAACCTGTGTACCGCTTGGATTGATTACAAGAAAGCCTATGACTCAGTGCCACACACTTGGATCATTGAATGCTTASAGATGTACAACATCAATAGGACTCTAAGAGCCTTCATTGCGAACTCGATGGGGCTGTGGAAAACCACCCTTGAAGCCAACTGCAAACCACTTGCACAAGTGTCCATCAAATGTGGCATATACCAAGGAGATGCTCTGTCCCCACTGCTGTTCTGCATAGGCCTGAACCCCCTCAGCCAAATCATCAACAAGACTGGCTACGGAGACCGACTCAAGAATGGGACCACAATCAGTCACCTCCTCTACATGGATGACATCAAGCTGTACGCCAAGMGCGAGCAAGACATCGACTCACTGATCCACACCACCAGGATCTACAGCACTGACATTGGGATGTMATTCGGACTAGAGAAGTGTGGTCGGATGGTTACAAAGAGAGGGAAGGTCATTCGCACAGAAGGGGTCTCACTCCCAGAGGGCACAGTAGCAGACATAGAGCACAGCTACAAGTACCTGGGAATACCACAAGCAAATGGCAACCTCGATGAGGTCACAAGGAAAGGAGCCACAGCCAAATASCTCCAAYGAATAAGGCAAGTCCTGAGAAGCCAGCTCAATGGCCAGAACAAGATCCGTGCAATAAACAGCTATGCCTTACCAGTAATCAGATACCCTGCCGGAATAATTAGCTGGCCAATGGAAGGGATGAAGGCCACGGATGTCAAGACGCGGAAGCTACTAACCATGCATGGAGGGTTCCACCCCAAATCTAGCACCCTGAGACTGTACATAAGCCGTAAGGAAGGAGGCAGAGGACTAGTGAGTRTGAGAGCCACTGTCCAGGATGAAACATCCAAGATCCATAAATACATCAAGGACAAAGCGTCAACGGACGATGTGCTCAGCGAATGTCTCAGGCAATGGGGAACAGAAGACGAGGTGCTAGAGGTACCATCATGGGAGGACAAGCCCCTACATGGGATGTACTACCGACAAATAACTGAAGTGGCTGATACTGTATCATGAAATCCTACCAATGGCTGGAAAAAGCTGGACTCAAGGACAGCACAGAGGCACTTATCC
>NW_013952552.1:723237-728369 GCF_001266775.1 Austrofundulus limnaeus
ATATATATATGTATGTATATATATTAAACCACCAGCAGCAACAAATAAATGTTTTTCACTTAGTTTTGATGGATAATTTGTATTTTTCTGACCAAAGGCAATCCAAAATGGTGGCTGAAATAAAGATGTTATTCTTTCTTTATGACATTTCCTGTACACAAAAATTAGTCTACTTTGTTTTGAAGCACTCAAAACCTTTCATAACGATTACATTTCTTCTTTAACAGCAAGTTTAGTCAACTAACTGTCCAAAAAGCACCATAAAAAACATTTTTCCATGTCTGCTGTTGTCACCACCCTCGGGACTAAATGGCTGCTACATCAGAAACTTTCATTTTCTGTCTCCACACACAATCCTCACCCCATAAAGCTGCATATCAAATAAAAGGTAACTTGATTGGCTATGCAGCTGTGGTTTCATAATAAAGCTCAGAGTCGAATGGCCGATTCTAGAGTCAATCAATCACATGTACCACAGGCGGGACATAAGGAGATTGCCATACATTTTGGACTCTGGAGTGCCAATAGATGAACTGAGTTGATCAAAACAGGTGTCAATCAAAAAAGAGAATCATTTAAACAGACTACTATACAAATTCAAAGTCCCTGGCAGTGTGGGTTAGGCTATAAAGAGGCAGGAAGTATCCACAACCAGAATGTACTGTAACACAAATGATCCACACTGACCTCTCTTCAGATTAGCTTAACTGTTTAGTAAAATCTAATTTTAATTTATCCATATTGAGGTTATTCAAGGAGTCATGCATTCAAAGTAAGATTTTGGCTGTTCAGATATTGGCATGAAACCTTACACATCTTCTTATAACCTGCTGTCACCTCCTGTTTTTCTGCAGGGTGAGGCCGACCAAGGGTGGTGCTGGTTCTGTCAGTGCAGCTGCCTCCTTTGACAGCTGATTCCTATCCACCGTACTTAAGGCTGAGATGAACCACCATTCATAGATAGTTGAATGTCAAATAACTACGTATATTTTGCAGACAACACTTTGAGTAAATGAGTAGTGCATATTCTCTAAAATCAGTGCTCCACACTTACCTGTGTCTCCTTGCAGAATCCTCTGTTTTTGTGGAACTCCTCGTTGAAAATCAACATATCCAACTTCTCAGTTTTCTGCCATCAAATATTTCTAAATGTGAAAACAAAGAGGTCGACTCAGTCTCTCAATCACCTTACTGTCCACTCGCTCTATTTATTCCTGAGAATCAGTGCTTACCTCCTCAAAGTCTGGAACTCCTTCTTTTGGACCACTGGACTCCTGACCTCTCCCTCAGCTCTCTGACAATCGTGACACAACCATAATCTAGTTGTGTCATCAACAGCTGAACTTTAAAGATGGTGAAAAAAAATCATGTCAATTTAAGCCTCACCTGGAAGAGTCAGACGCTGGTTTCTTCCTTCAGATATGTTTCACAGACTTCCTTCTATCTTCAAAATAAAAGTATTAGTTTCTACTCATGTTTCCAATGACTCCTTCAAACGCTATACTTAGAGCCCTGTGTTAAATACAGTATATCTAAATAATGACACCTGCTTTTCTATGCAAGATCTCAGGAAGCTGTAATCTAACTAGCAGTCATTAGCAGGAGGCAGGGTACACCTGGGACAAGAACCAGTCCATAGAGACATCCCTATAAAACCCATCCCTATAAAACCAATCGTAATTGTATTTATTTTTGATTTAATAATTTTAAATTATTTTAAAATAAAAATGCACCGCACAAATAACATAGGGATTTTTATTTAAATGTTTTAATTGATGAAAACTCTACATGTAATTTATTTTTAACTTGAAGGTTGACTTCAGTTTGTCAGTTAGTTTACAGTAAGCTCATGTTCTGATGTGACCTTGCGTTTAACCACATCATGTCCCCCTGCTAATGATCAATATGTACTTGTATGTTCAGACCTCTGATTTTGTCTCTGTTTGGATGTCATGGAGTGTATGTTAATGTGTGCTGCTAAGCGTGTGTGTGTGTGAGAGAGAGAGAGAGAGAGAGAGAGGGAGAGAGACAGAGAGAGAGAGAGATAGAGAGAGAGATAGAGAGAGAGAGAGTTTGCCCCTTTCATTAGCCATAATGATTGACAATGTCCTCTTTTTTCCACTTCCCCCTCCCTCCCGCCCTTCCTTCCCATATTGACTCTCCTGTCAGCAGCCTGTCACTGGGACTTCCTTATGTCATCAACAGCAGGACTTTATCTAGATGAACAATCACCCCCCTCTTATGTACCGTATGGCTTATCTGGGATACTGTACCTGACAGGGACGAAAACTGTGTCTGTTTGTGTATCTGCATGTGTTTTCTTAGATTTTACTCTTTAAGAGGACAAACTGTCCTCACAAGGTTGAAGTGGTGTTCTTTGTAAAATTAATAAAAAAAAATTTGTAGCTTTTTCTAACTCCTAAGTTGGAAAAACAAGTTTAATTGTGACAGGACTGATGAGCTCATGTACTAAATATATAGTCTGGTCAAATTTACAGTAAGTGATGCTGTGTCAAATAGGCAATACTAGTTAGTACCTTATCAGCCATAAATGATTTCACAGGACATGAAATATGGAGTTGGAGATGAAAATTTAACTCTGGAAGGCTAATTGACCTCACCTTCTCCATCCTGCCACTGAGTCACAAGCACAGCTTCATCCAATCAGCGTCTGACAGTCAGTGGATAAAAGCGTCCTCTGAAAGCACTCCGGCCGCTTGCCAGTCGAACGTCAACCTTCCACCTCCCTCCTCCAACCTTCATCTTCCGGCTTCCAAAAACTTCTATCACCTTTGACCTCCACCACCAGTGTCAGGCCCAGGGGGTGGGGGGATACTCCTACCCCTCATCTCAAGCAGCTCATGAGAGCTTACATCATCTCACAGTGCTTGCATCCTTTGCCGGGGTCTGAGTCCCAAACTCTGTCATTTATGTCAATAAATTTACTTCCTAATTGCAGTCTGTCTTTGTGTGAGTCTCTCCAGGTTGAATTGGAGAAAAAAGTCAGATCTAATATTAAAGCTTTTCACTTTTGGATAACTCTTTTCAGTCCAACATGAATTTAGTAAACTTTTTGACTGAAAAAAAAACAAAACCTGTTGCTCAATCAAAAGGTGATCAACATTCAAGGTCAATGCAATTTTATTTATAAAATGCTTTTAAAAACAGCTAGATGCTGCACCAAAGTGCTGTATAGCAATCCACAAATATCATAAAACCACAATAATTTCTAAAAATACACAATAAATTACAAACAACAATAATAAGAACAGATAAATTACAATGCCAGGCCTTACTTTATTTAAACGCCATTGAATAAAAGCGAGTCTTAAGAAGCACTTTGAAGTTTTCCAGATCTAATGTGAAAAGGCAAGTTGTTCCATAGATTGGGAGACATGGCGAACACATCAGCTCTACTCCAAAAACTGGATCTTGGAACATCTAGAAGCATCTGCTTGTTTGACCTCAATGTTCTACAAAGTAGATGAAGAATGAACATGCAAAAGATCTTGAAGGTAGGTTGGAGAACAGCCATTCAAAACTTTAAAAACTAACAATAAAATCTTAAAATCAATTCTGTGAGATAGGTAACCAATGTAATGAAGCCAACACTGGTGTTATATGCTCATGTTTCCGCATACCAGTTAAAAGTCAGGCTGCAGCATTTTGAATCATTTGGAGACTATGCAGGGAGGACTGGTCTGTGCCCTTGTACAATGAATTAAAGTAGTCCAAATGTATTGTGATGAAAGCATAGATATATATTTTTTCAAAATCTCTAAAAAAGATTAGGACTTCACCTTGGCTAAAAGATGTAAATAAAAAAAGCCTGACTTGACAACTGAATTATCTTGCTTATCCAGTTTCAAATGGCTGTCAAAGACAACACCAATATTTCTAACAGCTGTCTGATAGAATGGAGATAAGGATCCAAGAATTGCATCAGGGTCACTCCCGGTATTTTTATGTCCAAATAAAATGACTTTGGTTTTGTTATCATTCAAATGGAGAAAGTTTGAGTCCATCCATGATCTAACTTCACCTAAACAGTACAACAAAGATTGTAAAGATTCATCCTTATTTTTTCCCATTAAAAGCATGTAAATCTGTACATTGTCTGAAAAAAATAAAATAAAATAAAAATGGAAACAAATATTAAACTTTCTAAAAATGTGTCCAAGAGGCATCATAAAGTGATCAACATTCGCAAAATAACACAAGTGTGTAGAGAAAACGGCAACAAAAATCAATGTCAAGCGTAAAAATCATAATTGGCTAAGAGCATTTGCTCACAGCAGTATGTCAGTTTTGAGAGAGTTGTTTAAAATGTACGAAAAAATGGCTAGCCAAAGACTGCTTGCCTTTAATATGGAGAAGTTAAAGCAGGGACGATACAAGATTCCCAGACAGCTCGCCCCAGTACAAATGTTAAACCCTGCCCCTAAATGCAAACAAGTAAAACATTTGTTTTTGGTAAAAAATAATAATAATAATAAAAAAGGGAAGATATTTAGTGTCGACACTTGTTGAGTCACATAATACTTACCTTACTGCTGTATATTCAAATATTTATTTTTCCAACATGTTTAACTGTAATAGTTTTGTCATTATTAAAACAAATCCCATTTAACACAATGATTTGTTTGTGAGGAGTAGGTAAGTCTTAAACCTCCAAAACACATCATTTATATGCAGAAACTAGTTCCAAAAATACAACATAGCAGCTTCATAAAATATTTCCTGGTGCCTTCGGTTCCAACAATTTAAAAATTGTAAAAGTGTCTGTAATTAATAAAAACTGCATCCCTTTTAATAATTTGTTATATCTGAGGCCTAGCTGTTTATGTAAAGTTCAGTTATACTTATGTTTTTAAAAGCTAAATGGATGAGAATGTCATTATCGAAAGATGCAAATCAGCTGATTTTTTATGAAGTCTTCACAAGACAAACAAGACAGTTGTAGGAATTACTTCATAAAATTAGGACCAGCCTATTTTTCATAAATGTAATCCAGCAAGACCTTGCAAAAAATGAAATCAGAAATAATGAAATACCACTCTGATCATGAATGTGAAAAGAACTTGTGACCTGAACAGATTTCTCAAAATAAAGTAATTTATTTTAGATATATG
>NW_013952552.1:728490-732380 GCF_001266775.1 Austrofundulus limnaeus
ATTAAATGAGATAACATATAGAACCTGTTGTTCTATTCACTTAAAGAAAATAAAAACACTTTAAAATGATTTTCTTCTTATAAGTGTAAAAAAAATTAAAATCAAAGACAAAGAAAAACAATAGAAAAGTTTTTTTTTCACCAGGGTTACCTCTACACAGTCTACTGTTGTATGTTGCGACTAAGTATTTAAATATTTGTTTTGAAGCTGAATTTGGTCTGAAATAAATACAAAAGTGTCTGGATTGTTATTCCAAGCAGAAAGTCACCTTAATTACAGAAGCTGAGAAAAATTCAAGTTTCATCAGCAAAAAAATAAATAAAAGGAAAAATGTTTTTTACTCTGCTTGATATACGTAAATGAAAATATATAACATGCTACACAAAACAACACAGTAATCAAATAGAAGGTTTACACTGCCACGGGATGTGACAATTTAATTCCCAATTAGTCCTTATAAACACAGCAATCCCTGTAACTGAGCATGAGGATTTTGATTTTCTGTATCCGCTGTCAGGAGCATCAAACCTACAAGCTTTACTCCAGCAGTACCTCACCATCTGTTTGACACTCCTCTCACATCTTTTTCATCTGGGGTTTGGAGTTAGTGAATAGTGTATGGAAAAAAAAAACAATGGTGGGGGAAAAAGGGAACGAAACAGAAGGAGAAACGTAAGGTTAAGATGTATTACAAGGAGAAAAGGGAGTGAGGACAGGGGAAAGAGGAGAGGTACGGGAGAGAGACAGATGGGCTCAAGAAAAGAGGGCTGCTGGGTTCAGTACTGCAGCATATGACAGCTTTACAGAGTGTGTGTGCGTGGGTGTGTGGGTGTGTATACAAAGGGATTTGTATGTTGGGCCATGTGTGCATGACCGTGTGAGTCTTGGCTAAACCTTCATTGTGTGTTTATGTGTGTGCGTTGTTGCACATGTCCATGCCTTGGAGTGCATGGTGCAAGAATCAACCTTGGGCCTTTTCAGTGAGTTTTAAGTAGCAGTGAGAACAGTTTTTCCACCTGTTATCCTTCCAATCTTTTCCTCTTTCCCCACCACACACTCCTTGCATCCATTTCCTAACTGTATATTGACTTAACTGGTGATAAAGCACACTCTTTACAAGTGCTGATGTAAGTTCTGTGTTTTGTTTGAGTTTTATGGCTAATGCTAGCTATAATGCTAAGGGAGGATTTGTCAACCATTTAAAATGTGCTAAATTTGTTTACATATATTTGTTGGACTCTTTTGTTCATTTTTATTTGTCGCCTTTCACACCAACCCCTCCTGAGACCTGGAAGTTTCCAGAAATAGGCGGCACTTTGACAAACATGCAGTGAGTACAGATATGGTTGATAAAGTTAGCATTGTTCACATGTTTGTTCCATGCTGCTTTAGTTCTGAAAGACCCACTCCATTCTGACGCTCCCTCCTTGCACACAGTCTGTCCCGCTCCCTCTGAGCCTTCTTTTTATGCCAGTTTCAACGTCATTGTGTTTTTTTTTTTTTCTGGCGCTGGCTGTAAGATGCGGACCCAGGGTGAGGAGTCATGAGGACCAGGTGTGTTGGAGCTGGCGTCCGTTGGATTGCCTGCTCCACTACTTTTGTCCCTCCTGTTGTTATTTTGGCAACAGTGTGAGCATGTTTTGTTCTATTGTTCTTTCCATGATTAAATGTGTCGAGCTAAGTTACGTTATCCTTCTGTCTCGGTTTATGAAGTGATTTGGAGCAGGTTTTGTTGCCATTTAGCTGTGCTTTGTTGCACCGTTAACTAGGAATAGGAATAGAAATGGAGCAAAATTGGTTTTGTTACTGTTTTGATCCTAACAAGCTGTAACTAAGGGTTAGTAACAAACAATTTAATCCAACTGTTGGATGATGTAATACAAACATTTAATGTTCTGAAGATAAGTACAGTTATTTCACAAGAAATATTATTTGATGTTCTTCTTATTATTATTTTTTGCATTCTAAATAGGAAAAAGACTCCCAGGGGCTCCAGGGCACTGTTGCTCATGGACCCTATTTCAGGCACGTAGTCTATAGCAAATGTCTTAAGTCCACTAGATGATAATCACATTTATTTAATAAACAAATAACATTTTTTTCTGATCAGTCAGAATCAAAATCTGTAAACATTTACTAACAGGGCATCAAAGCACAACTATTATAGATACAGATACAGCATTATGGATTTTTTTTTTTTTTGGAAATTATTAATTGGTAACTGAGAGTCATCCCCGGGCGGCACGGTGGCTCAGTTGGTAGAGCTGATGCCTCTCAGCAAGAAGGTCACCGGTTCAAATCCCGGTCCGGGGACCTTTCTGGGTAGAGTTAGCATGTTCTCTCCGTGCATGRGTGGGTTCTCTCCGGGTACTCCGGCTTCCTCCCACAGAACAAAAACATGACTATTAGGTTAATTGATAACTCTAAATTGTCCCTAGGTGTGAGTGAGAGAGTGAATGCTTGTTTGTCTCGTTTGTCTCTATGTGTGGCCCTGTGATGGACTTGCGACCTGTCCAGGGTGTACCCTGCCCCTCGCACTGTGACTGCTGGATATGGGCACCAGTGACCCATGCGACCCTGAAAAGGAAGAAGCGTGTACAGAAAATGGATGGATGGATGGATGGAGTCATCCCCAAAACATATTCTGAGTTTTGATTACCATTTTGCCATATTGCAAAACAATTCATGAACTACTGGATGGATTTTAAGTACTTTTCCAGAACACTATTTTTGGATGTACATCAGTTAAAATTTGGACATTTTGCTTTTATTGCAGCTGTTCACACTCTTGCCATTATCTCAGTCAGTTTCATGATGTAATGCAATCACCAGGTTTTTCAACAGTCTTGAAGGAGGTCCAAGAAGTTTCAAAGAGTGCCAAGAGTGTGCACGGCTGTGGTCAGAGCAAAGGGCGCCTGCTTTGAGTGGTGTAACATTTGGGGCATATTTTTGTTTGTTTGGTGCTTTTGGATTAGCTACATGGCAAAGTTTGGATGACTTTAGTGTTGATTTGCAATATACAAAAAAAGGGGAAAAAAGAAAAGGACATTGAATGAGAGGGTGTGTCCAAACTTTTGACTAGTATTGCATTTTGTCACTAACATTTTTTAAAAAGCCATTTTTAATGGGATGTTTTGTTGTAACTTATTGCTTTGCCTTTTGTCTTTTATTTTTTTAAATGGTGCCTTGCTGTGTTCAAATGTTTTCATATTTCTTATTGATACAGAATATTTTAACTTAGATCAACTAAACATTAAGCTGTAGTCGTTTTCTGTTAACTGGCTGAGGAAAAAAAGACTTTATTTAATGTAAAATATTTTCACATGCTTTGTAAACCAATCATCACTTTAGCCAGCCAATACTCAGAATTTTGCACAAAAAATTATTTCTTGAATTGACTTAATCAAGTTGTGTCAAGTGGTTTAATCAGTTGAGTTGAATAAATGTAAAGAAATTTACTAGTGTTGTGCAAATCTCATTACATTTACTCAACTCGGTTGAGTGGAACCATTTGACATTACTTGGTTACATAAATTCAACAAATCATTTTTAGTGTGCTTGAACATTAGTCAACACTTTAATAGCCAATGACAGCCAGATTTATTTCAAATCTCAGCTGTGAACAGCTTACATTAAATTTTGGATAATTGTGTCATAATATGTATTTATTTTCCCTTAATTTTCCAGTAGGGGTGCAAATCTCTCAGTGTCTGGCAATTCGATTCTATTCCAATTTTTAAGGTCATGATTCGGTTCTGAAACGATTTTCGATTCTGAAATCATTTTTGATTCTGAAAGGATTTTCAATTTTGAAACAAATTTTCTCAGTCTAATAAAGATTTTGTGCAATTTGAAAATAAAAATGCAATGTAAACAAATAAATATTTATT
>NW_013952552.1:732615-740039 GCF_001266775.1 Austrofundulus limnaeus
TATTATAACTTGTGTTTTTATTCATATTTGTATGTTTGTTCTGGTCATATATCTAAAATAAATTACTTTATTTGAGAAATCTGACAAGACCACAAGTTCTTTTCACATTCATGACCGGAGGGGTATTTCATGACTTCCTGATTTCATTTCTTGCAAGGTCTTGCTGGATTACATTTATGAAAATAGGCTGGYCCTGATTTCATTAAGTAATTCCTACATCTGGAACAAATTTTCAAAACCTGTGCAAACATGCAACATACACTTCTGAGCTGTGCGTAATTTAGGAACCACCTAAATAGTTCAGAACACTTTTTAATCAGTAATAACTAGATTTTTTTGCAGAAAAAGGAGCTGATCAACATGGTCAGAAGTAAGAGTGCTACGCTATGCTGTCACAATGTCCCCTGCTTAAACACTCATTCAGCAGCAACGCTGGTGCCAGGGATGCATAGATGGTGTTTAGCCATTTTTGACAGTAGAGGAAATTCTCCCTCGTGAAATTTCCACCACTGGAGAGGATCTTCTGAGAGAGGCAGTGGAGGGACTTCCAAGTACTACTGAAGCTCCTCTTTTGCTGTCGTTCTGGTGGATATAGGGGAGGCACTGACCTTGGTAAATGTCTTTCCTAACAGATTAACCAGTGCTGATTTTCTTTTTGGAGAAGGGCCTTCATCTCTGCTTGGTGCGGATTCCTGGTGATGTGTCTCATCTGGCCTCCCTTCAACCTGTTAAAAACACAAATCAGTCATATTAAGTTTTGCACTCAAGTGTTATAAATAAATGCAAGACAAAGGACAAGTACCTCTTGAGATGCAGCTTCTTCTTCATCCATTACTTTTTCATAGATCTCCTGACTTTGCTCTTCAGTGAGGAATGGTAGAGTTTTGAATCTGGGATCCAAGGTAGAAGCAGTGAACAGAAGAGTCTCACTCTTTTCACTCGTGTATCTCTTTGCCAGATCTTCATTGATATTTTTTTAACTTCACGGACAACTGGTGTGTCACGGAAGTCTGTCTGGGTGTCGAGAAGCAGCTGAGCATGCAATGGAGCGATTACAGACAGAGTTGGTGTGGAGTCTTCTGACATGATGAAGGTGGCATCTTTCATAGGCTTGAGAGTCATAGCTATTTCTTCAGCATGAGTGATGTCAGTCTCATTGAGGGTGCAAATGTCAAATGCATGTCCACCCTTTCTAACCTGGAGTGAAAGGAGGGTAGCACAAACTGCAGGCTGCTGCTCCAGAAATCTTTCAAGCATCTCATAACAGCTATTCCATCTTGTAGCAACGTCAGATTTTAGCTTGTGTGCTGGCAATCCCATAAGTTTTTGTTTGTCCTGCAGCACGACTTGCAAGTGAGCTGCGGTGGAAAAAAGGAACAGATTCTCCTGATCCTGCCAAGAAGTCGTGCCACGGTGTTTACTTTTAGAGCTCGCTGAGCAGCAAGGTTCAAGGAATGGGCAAAACATGCTGTGTGTCAGTTTCTCCAGCTGGGCAGCAGCAAAAGCATATTTGCAGCATTATCAGTGACAATGACGATGTCATTAATGTTTAGACCCTATTCTTCTCCCACAGAGTGGAACATGGCATTCAGGTTTGCTGCGGTGTGGCTTTCATTCACCACTCCTGTCTGCAAAACACATGACTTCATTTGCCAGTCGTTTGTAATGAAGTGTGCTGTAAAGGTGACAAATGACTCGGTAGCTTTTGATGTCCAGGAGTCGCATGTAAGCGCAAGTCTTGGAGTGTTAGTCAGAGCTTCTTTCACTTTATTCCTCGTTTCATTATAGAGCTGTGGGACTGCTTTTTTGCCAAAAAAAAGTGATGGTATAACGTACCTTGGGTCCAGCGTATTGACCGTGAACCTAATCCCCTCGCCGTCGACTGAACTATATGGACGTAAATCCTTTGTGATATAGCAGGCGATGGAGTGGGAAATCTTCAACGATCTTGGAGAATTAGCTGGAAGTTTGTTGCATTGCTCCAGAGTACGTTGGTCGGCTGCTTTTGGATGCTTTTCAACATCTTTTATCTCGGGGTGATTTCGCGCCAAATGCACACGGGCATTTGTCATATTTCCAAAGTATTTCAATTTCATTTTACACTGCCTGCAGATAATTGTGCTCATGTCGAGCTCTTTTTTTCCCGGGGCATTGTAGAAACCAAAGTGTGTCCAAACACTGGCTTTTAGGGACGACGGAGTGGGTTGAATAAAGCTCTCGTCCTGCTCCATGCTAACAGACTCCATTAAAGCAAGGGAGCTAGCTAACTACCTTAGCACTGCTAGTAGAGAGACACCGCTTTCTATGGTGGCCGCAAAGGTAACGGAATCTACAGTACAGATTACGTTACCTTTCAGATTTGACAAACTTTAAACACATTTTAAAATCGATTTAGGAAAGTTTAGAATCGTTTCTGAATCGCCATACTGTAACTATGAATTGCGATCCTTTTAAGAATCTATTTCTTTCAACACCCCTATTTTCCAGTGCTTTCTGTGTTCCCCTGTGTATCTTTCCCCTGCTGTCATTCCTCTAGCCCCACCCTTGCTCACCTGTTCCTCGTGTGTCTTCACTTTGTCTCTTTATTTGTTTGCCTTTATATTCTGTGTCCTGTCTTCAGTGTTTTTCCGTTCATTGTGCTGCATCCCTTCAGCCTGTGTGGTGTCTTCATGTTTCCCCCAGAGATTTTTGTAAGTTTTCTGCCACAACAGCTCTCATTTTGTTGTTTAAAGGCACAGTGTGTAGGATTTGTTGTTGTCAGCAACATCTAGTGGTTGAGTGGTTGAATCATCCTCCATGGTCCTCCCCCCACCCCCACCCCCGCTCCCAAAAGCAAATGAGTTGCCACGGTGTCTCTCCGGTGTCAAAAACCTTTGATAATTCCAACCGCGATGTCTACCAGCAGCTTCAGGGCTAGTGATGTTTCAAGTGGTAAGATTATGAGCTTTAATAAGTAAAATTATACCAGCTATGTTTACATGCACAGAATTCATGGACACAATCCGATCATGAAAAGTGTTTACATGCACCAGAGTTTTATTCAGAATAAAAGTCCGGACATGCGCAGTGTTGTAAATGTTCAGCTCTACTTCCGTGTTACAAACGTAAGCAAAGCTCCTCTGTGCGCTCAGGACGGACCCGTGTCAGCTTTTAATAATGGTAGAGATGTCGTTATTCCTCGGTTGAGCTGCAGCCTGCAGATGAAGCAATACGTGCTTTCTATTTTTATTTTTTGCGAAGCAACGTCTGCTATTTGCCTCCTTTTTCATCTGTTAAGAGAGCGTGGAGGAAAAGTTCTGCACGGTGCTGCACAGCTGGAGCGCTGCTGTCCCACAGGGTGAATGAAAGTCAGCAGACATGAGCACAGGTCAGTTTTCTACAATCAGAATAAGATGATCCGATTAAGTGTTTACATGAACATCATTCTGATTATCAATCAGCATAACCCACCCCTTTTCATTCGGATTAAAAATTCATTCGGATCGAGCTCAATCGGATCAGAATAATCGGAACGGGCTGTTTACATGACGCTGTTTACATGACGCATTTTTATTCCGAACGGCTGTTTAATCCATTTAATTTACTTTTGTCCATGTAAACGTAGCTAATGACAGACAACAAATATTACACTATAGTATTACAACTAAAACCATTTTTGTCGCCGCCACCGCAGCTTGTCCTTCATGAGCCTTCGTAGACAAGATGGCGGTGCAAGATGGCGGCTGCCTGTAGTGGCGACCCGCGACCATGGAGATATAAACAGCTTTTTAAAAGGTAAAAATAATAAAACACGGTCTTTGTCTGTAATGATTAGACATGATTTTATTATTGTCATTAGTAATTATCTCAATTTCGGCTAAAAGAATTAATAAAATCCTACACACTGTTCCTTTAATAATTTTTTTTGTTACACTTTGAATTTTTGCCTGTCCCCTGGGTCTGCCTGCAAACATCCTCACAAATTGTTATGAGTTTAAGTCTTTTCTTTTCTTTTCATCATTAAGGTCCCTTTTGAGCAAATGGCCCCTGGGCATGTGTCGATTTGGCCCTTATAGTAGTCTGGGAAAGCTTCTGTCAAACACTGAAAATAGTTTATTTTAAAATAACTTTGATTCAAATATGGTTTTTAGGCCAACAGTAACTTAGAATAAATATTTTTTGAATGTAAAGTAGCAAAGTCAAAATAATAGACAACTACTCATAAATAGTTTGAATCTACTAGTTGCATCTGCTTTTCTGAGGATCTAAAGGTGAGCTTTTAACATTTGAGAGCTCTATACTTGCAGCTTGCATTATTACTTTTTCTCACCATCTCTGTTGGCTTTTTGTTTTGTCTTTAAGTTAATTGACAGAAAGCAAAACATGTGCTGGACATCATCCTCCCATTCAAATCCAGCACTTTTTTTTCTCGCCAAGTAGCTCTTTTTTGTATCTTCAGTACTTAGATTTTTTATTTTACTTAGTTTAGTAGCAGCTATAGGTGTAACTACAGTATGTTTATGATTCACTACAGTTATTTTTTTTACCTCCTGCTTCTCAAGTTGTTATTGTTTTATGACAGAAGCCTAACTTGTATAGCACATTTTGTAGACCATACAGATTATTATCTGCTGTAACATTCTCAATAAAACTGGGAGATTTTTTAAGACCATGGTAAGCCACACTATAATGGGTTTTATGTGTGCATCTTCGATCCTCTCCAAAGTCTTTTTTCTTCTTTAACCTTCTCAAGTGAAACATCTTTAACAGAGTCACTGACTGCATGTCAGTGAAGGTTTTATAGTGGTCAGATCAGAATTCAGTGTCTGGTTGAGGCTGGATGAGCCGGGGAGGGCAGAAAGAGGTCAGCAGAGTGACTGAAGTTTCAGAAGTGAGATCATGACTGTCACACATCACTGACTGGGAGTCAAAGGTGACTTTTAGAAGCAAGCGGCATGAAGTGAGAGACACCTCAAACACATGCTGGACACGCACACATTCATAAACACATAGGCCCTTTGGTATAAAGCTTATTTTCTTGGGCAATGACTTTTATACATACAGCATTATTCCACAGAGTTTAAGGTCTCTGTCTTGTCTTTAAATAACTGAGGCAGATCATGTTAGGGCAGGGGGTGCCATGAAAGGCCAAGCAGGAAGGGCCTGTAAAGGCAGCCTCTAGTTTAATAGGTCTAACAACCCTGGAAAACATTGGATTAGTGTCATAGGAAAGTTGATTTAATGTTGTGTGTGAGACAAGCTGCTAATGTATAAAACGTTTTAAAATGGTTTGGGAAGGTTGTGGACTATGGCTGCACTGCGTAGAGGCGCGTCCCCCAGGTGGTGGATTAGGGATCTCTGTTCCTGGTGTATTGGGGTGTGCCTGAATAAGCTGAAAAGTGAATAGGGTACCGCAAACCAAAAGCAACTGGGCAGTTGGGGACTGATAGCCTTGACAGGCAACTCACCTAGGAGAAGGAAAACTGATGTAAAACCCGAGTACCATCAACACGCATCAGTCATCTACTTCTGGTGGATGGCAAGTTGACAAGCATTTTTAAATTGAGCGGACAAGGGACTGGCCCCCAGTACCCGGTAGAAGGAGACTCTAAAATCTCCGGGGACCCAGCCTGCGGCATATTGGGCATGGATACTGCAGGTGGTCCCATGACCATGCCTCTGGCCTGTTTGGTGAGGAACCAGGCTGGATGGGCCATTAATACAGTGACTAGAACAACCTCTAGTCTGGCCTCAGGACCTGATGCCTATGTGTTGGATCCTGAGCAACCGGAGGGTTTAGTGCCCTGGGGAAGTGTGATGGTGATGGCTTCTTCCACTGCTGTCGCTGTGTCTACAGGCAGTACCCAGTGCGAGTGTAGCCCCTTGACTGCACCCCAGTGGGGAGTGGTTGGGGCCTCACAAGCGCTGGGGTCTCCAGGTGATGAGGACACCGACATGATGTCCTCTGATGGAGAAAAGGGTCCTACTCTCTGCAGTTTTAGGGATGATGGAATTTATACAGAGCAACTTGCATCCTGCAAGGACATTGTTGTGTACCTGCCTTAGTAGGATACATATAGGCATGGCCTTGATCCAGAAACCTTGGTAAGTCTATGGTACGAGGCCTGGGATTCTCTGGGGGCACACCTCAATATGATGTGAGCAGCCGCAGACCAAGAGCAGCAGTATTTAGGTTAGGTTAATTAAAAAAAACTTAGGCCACTGTGTGGCTCTGAGTAGTCAAAGGTAAAGAATTCTTGGAAACCCCTTTATGGATCCTGAGAAGCTCAGAACACTGTTTCTGACCTTGTGTCCTTCATCCGAGGGATGAGAAGGTTCGAATAAAGACCAGTGTCTTTTTGGGGAGAGCAATGGGTCCACTTAGGAGGCCCTCACTCATATGGATTTTAAATCCATCCCCACCAACCATAACCATAACCATGGTCAGGGGCCATTTTGCAACTCCTGCTGCTCTCAGATTGAGTGACAGCAACACATCAGAGCAGCCAAGTTTTTCCCCCCATGTGCCTCTGTCTGGCTCTATAATATTAAACTATATGCATTTAAATGCTCATCAGCAGCCAATTCTCCATAAGTAATTACTCACTCAACACGCCACAGACTAAACCCCCTAATACCTTATACTGTGATATTTTGTTAGGGCTTTACCAAATGATCAATACTGTCCACCCCATTGGCATGGGTACATATTATTCACCACATGCTTATGAGGAAAAATAAAAATTTTAACACACATACACAGCACAGTCTCTCTTGCTGACTAGCTGTAGGATGTTAGGCCCCCTTAAGGCTGGATGACAAGACTTTCCTTTCCATGATCTAAACAACTTGTTGGATCACTTGTGATGGTGTTTTGCACAGTCAATCATAGCTTATTGTCATGTGGCTGGTTTGTAAAACTTTATTCTAGCTTTTGCACATTATTTTGTTAACCACTTCTACTCCTGTTATAGCTGCCTCACCTCGCTTTGTATTCACCTTTGCAGCCTCTGCTAAAAAAACCACTAAGGACCTACCACGCTGTATCACATATAATGTGAGTCTCCCTGTTCTTAAGACCTCAAGACCCCCAAAAAATTTTCCTTCTGCCAGATTTATATTTACATGATAGCAAGAGGGGCTTTAATGTAAATGTAAAAGGGGGCTTTGAATCTGCCACTGCGTGCATGTACAACCATATACCTTCAAAAGATACAGTATACTATAACTGGGGAAACTATTCATCAAAGAATAGACTTCCGCACGGCTTCGAGGCGATTCTGGTCCACCATCCGGCGTCTCAGGAGGGGGAAGCAGTGCAGCACCAACACTGTTTATGGTGGGGATGGTGTGCTGTTGACCTTAACTTGTGACTTTGTGTGCCAGTGGGCGGAATACTTTGAAGACCTCCTCAATCCCACCAACATGCCTTCTGTTGAAGAAGC
>NW_013952552.1:742596-746050 GCF_001266775.1 Austrofundulus limnaeus
CCGCATAACGGTAACACAATGACCCCCACATGCAGAAATGCTCCGGAGCTCAGAAGTCTTTATTCCTAATAAATGTCATGCTACTAGATGTTTCCTAAAATTGTACAGTAGTGGTTTGGGTAGGGGTCTTTTATTTTTTTTTTGTGTGTGTGGGGTGGGGGGGGGGCATTGGTTGAACTGATGGATAACCCCTCATCAGAGCTAAACAACCAGCGGAAATCTGAAGCTCCTATGTTTAATAGTCTTTGAGCTATGACCATTGTTGTAGATCCAGATACCCCTTTTTCAGATAAATTGGGGGTCCGGCCGGGGGTGGGGATGTTTGGCACTGATTGGTGGGCCTGATGGATAGAGCTTCATCAGAGCTAAACAACAAAAGAAATCTGAAGCTGCTATGTTTAATAGTTTTTGAGTTATAAGCATTTTTGCATGTCCAGACACCCCTTTTTCAGAAAAATTGGGGGTCCAGGGGGTGGGGTGCACTGATTGATGGACCTGATGGATAGAGCTTCATCAGAGCTAAACAACAAAAGAAATCTGAAGCTCCTATGTTGAACAGTTTTTGAGTTATAAGCATTTTGCTTGTTCTGACACCCCTTTTTTGAAAGGAGCCCCCTCCTCAAATATGGGGTCTATCGTAAAACTGTTGGATGGTGAAGTGTAGGTTGGACTCATCTACAGTCCTTCCAAATTTCATGTTGATTGGTGTAGCTGTTTTTGTGCTAAGATTGACCAAAAATCACTGAATGACAGGTTGGCATTCCTGGACTGTGACGTCTCCGTTTCGGATGGAGGACGGTTGGAAACTGACGTGTATCGCAAACACACCCATACAGACCAGCATTTGTGTTTTGATTCCCATCACCCACTGGAACACAAGTTAGGAGTCATCAGAACTCTGTACCACAGAGCAGACAGTGTCCCCACAAACACAGGAGCCAGAGAGAAAGAGAAGTCACACACAAGACAGGCTCTGGAGAAGTGTGGTTATCCTAAGTGGGCTTTTCTGAAAGCAGACAAGAAACCCAAACAAGATTCCAGCCAACAACCAGCTGAAAATGAAGATCCTAAACCCAGACTAAAACCTGTCGTCACTTCGTATGTGGTGGGAGTTTCAGAGAAACTGAAACGTTTATTCTCTAAACATGACGTCCCAGTGGCTTTCAAATCCCAAAACACGTTACGACAAAGATTAGTTCACCCCAAAGATCCAGTTCCCCAGCAAAAACAGAGCAATATAGTATATGCTGTTAAGTGTCAGGAGGACTGTGATCATTTATACATTGGGGAAACAAAACAGCCACTGTTGAAAAGAATGAGCCAGCACAGACGAGCTACATTGTCGGGTCAGGACTCTGCAGTTTACACTCATCTACAGGCCAGTGGTTACTCTTTCAGGGATGAAGATGTTCTCATCCTTGATAGAGAGGAACGTTGGTTTGAGAGAGGAGTAAAGGAAGCAATCTTTGTGAAAAAAAACTGTATACCATTAAACAGAGGTGGAGGCCTTCATGTCCATTTGTCTTCTGCCTACAACGCTGTCATTGCAAGTATGACTCAGCCCCCTGTGAGCAAAAAGTTGTGAATCAGGGCCCCAATGATACCAACACAAAGAGGGAGGGAGGGACAAAACCAAGGGGATGTTAAACCCCTGCTTGCATTCACTACATTCACATAACACAACACGGGTCAGGTGATGGGGCACATGACCCTCTATGAACAATAGAGCCAGTCAAGCCTATTGTTAGTCGATGGCCCTATTTTGCATTTGACTAACCTGTTTGTCCAGGTGGAGGCAGGGCTTATAAGGCTGAGTTTCAATTGAAACTCTTTAGACTGAGGAAATCTCTTGGAGGAGAGACGAAACGTTTCACTAAAGAAGAACCCATCCAGAGGACCTATTTATTTTTTCTTTTTGACCTATGTTGAACAGTTTCTGAGTTATAAGCATATTTGCATGTCCAGACACCCCCTCTTTGAAAGGAGCCCCCTCCTCAAATATGAGGTCTATCGTAAAACTGTTGGCTGGCGCAGTGTAGGTCGGACTCATCTACAGTCCTGCCGTATTTCATGTTGATTGGTGCAGCCGTTTTTGTGCTATGGTTGACCAAAAATCACTGAAAATAAAGATAAAAAACTAGATACCGCATAGCGGTAACACAATGACCCCCGCACGCACAATTGCACCAGAACTCAGAAGTATTTATTCCTAAAAAATGTCATGCTACTAGGTGCATCCCAAAATTATAGTGGTTTGGGTGGGGGTCTTTTTTTTTGGGAGGGGGGGGGCATTGGTTAAACTGATGGATAGCCCCTCATCAGAGCTAAACAACCAAATAAAATCTGAATCTCCTATGTTTAATAGTTTTTGAGCTATAACCATTTTTTAGGTCTAGATACCCCTTTTTCAGATAAATTGGTGGTCCGGCAGTGGGGTGGTGGAGGGTGGGGATGGGGGCACCAGTTGGTAGGCCTGATGGTTAGAACCTCATCAGAGGTAAACAACAAAATAAATCTGAAGCTGCTATGTTTAATAGTTTTTGAGTAATGAGCATTTTTGCATGTCCAGATACCCCATTTTCAGAAACAATGGGGGTCCAGTGGGGTGGGGGACACTGATTGATGGGCCTGATGGATAGAGCTTCATCAGAGCTAAACAACAAAAGAAATTTGAAGGTTCTATATTGAACAGTTTCTGAGTTATAAACATGTCCAGACACCCCCTCTTTGAAAGGAGCCCCCTCCTCAAATATTAGGTGTATTGTAAAACCGTTGGCTGATGCAGCGTAGATCAGACTCATTTACAACCCTGCCAAATTTCATGTTGATTGGTGTAGCCGTTTTTGTGCTACAGTTGACCAAAAATCACTGAAAAAAACAAACAAACAAAAAAGAAAAACAGTACGAAAACAATATGACTCACGCTTACACTTTGTGTGCGGGTGTCATGATAAATAAATAAACTATTAATTCCATTTCCCTTATACATTCTTTACTGGAACTATATCGAAGGATTGCTGAAACATCTGTATTCCCTCTCGGTAAGGTGTCAGCACCACCACCAAACTCTGCAGTCTTTAACTCCACATCATGTTTCGCTCTGCTGTCCCACTTAACCTGTCTCAATTAATCCAGGAAGTCCCACTGAGATAAAAGATCTGGCCCTTTCCTGCATCCAATTGTCACTCTCCTGATGAATCCACTCACCTGGTTGGCTAGATTGCAATCAGCGAGGGCTGATTGAAAGGCAAGGACACAAAAGGACAAAGACAAAATCACTTAGGCAGCCTATTAGGCCTGGAATGGGCTGCCTATTCGCAACAATACAGTAGGTGCTGATAATCTGCTGCTGATAAGGAGGAGGGGAAAAGTTGAAGGCCTCAAGGGGGCTGTCAGGTGATGTGTGTGTGTGTGTGTGTGTGTGTGTGTGTGTGTGTGTGTGTGTGTGTGTGTG
>NW_013952552.1:746095-756528 GCF_001266775.1 Austrofundulus limnaeus
GTGTGTGTGTGTGTGTGTGTGTGTGTGTGTGTGTGTGTGTGTGTGTGTGTGTGTGTGTTTAAAAAAATTAAAGTCAGAGACTTCAAACTTTTTGTTGGATAAAGCTTCTGTATGCTGTCCAAAATTCTTATGATTACATCACAGAAATGTAGTACTGAAGTAGTTTCTTTACATCTATGTGGTTTGAACAGTTTAAACATTTTTTGTTACAGTTTGTGTCCTGTTCTTAGTGTTTTTTTTCTTCATTTAAATGCTAAATTATGGTAGAAAACGTTGCAGGTAGGCATCAAATTTACCAAATAAATACACAGCATTGCTATAAATGGAAGGTTTTGCCAATATATTTAGGACATGCTCTGATGTCCTACCTGGTTTTTGAGCATAAAATTTAAATTATTTAACAAAATGACAAAGTTCATAAGCAGTGTTTTATGCCATATATTTTTTAAAAGGTTTTGATCTTTAAGACTGAAATAAAAAAGTTTTACATTTTAAACATGGGATTTGCCTGGTTAAATAACGGCAAATAAAAAATAATAGTCTAATTAAAAACAGTTACAAAACTTTCCAGTCTTTATCTAAACACCATCGACAACTGAGTGCAAACAGTATTTCTG
This sequence comes from Austrofundulus limnaeus, assembly GCF_001266775.1. Classification (NCBI taxonomy): domain Eukaryota; kingdom Metazoa; phylum Chordata; class Actinopteri; order Cyprinodontiformes; family Rivulidae; genus Austrofundulus; species Austrofundulus limnaeus. The sequence continues at coordinate 746,713 of NW_013952552.1, forward strand.
TTTGTGTCATTTTGTTGGACAAGATGAGAGACAACTCAAATGCAGAAGCAAAGCATTACAGAGTGAACTAATACGTATAACAACCAAAATTATAAAGACAGTTTTTTTTAAAGGAACACATTATTTTATGGTACATATGATAAATATGGGATCAACAATCACATCGATTGCAATAGGGCTGATTTTTCCCCTAAGGAACACAGGAATGTAGTAAAGTTTCTGTGAGGTTACAGGAGCATTTTTACCACTCTGACAAACAAACAAACAAACAAAATAGACGATTTTTTAAACATGCTCAGAAACAATCATGTTCATTGACAACAGCTAAATAAATAAATAAATAAATAAATAAATAAATAAATAAATAAATAAATACACAAAAATAAATGTGTGGCTGATTTTTCCCCACAAGACCTTCTGAGTGTTATTTTTGTTACTATCACCTGGAAAACTAAACAAATCTTTATATACATTACTACAGTCATAAAATGTGTCCATACTGTTTTAAGGACGGGGGAGGAGCTGGGTGGTCAGGGTGGCAAGTTCCGCCCCTGGCACTTGGTTGGTCACCTCAGATGCCACTTCTAAATTATTGACAAGTGGGTGGAGTTCTTGATTTTTATATTTACATTTAGATTTTGATAAAGATGCTACTGTATTTCATAAATTTTCAGCTGTGTATGTTTAAAAATGGCTGACTAATAGCCCTTTGCAAAATTAACATTAGCATTAGTGGTTAGCTTAAATTGGGATTAACATTGATAATCGGCATTTGATCATTCTTATGGTGCGTTCACACCAAACGCGATTTCAGCATCAGGAGCAGCAGGTTTACATACAAAGTCTATGGTGGACGCGCTTCAATCAGCGTCGGGAAGTGCTGCGGCGCCTCAAGCGCGATTAGAGCAGCGCGATTTGGACGATTTGGACGATCTGAGCGTCGAACGCTCAGATCGTCCAAATCGTTCAAATCGCGCTGCTCTAATCGCGCTTGAGGCGCCGCAGAACTTCCCGACGTTGCTTGAAGCGCGTCCACCATAGACTTTGCATGTAAACCTGCTGCTCCTGACGCTGAAATCGCGTTTGGTGTGAACGCACCATTAGCTACACCACAAAAAATTGAGTCTCAATAAGTCTTAAAATAGCTAAACTATAGTCATTTAAAATTAGCTGTGGTGGCCATTTGGAATTTTTGATTAGCATTTAGAATTTGGTAAAGAATGTTTTGACTACTTCTACACTAGTCTTCAGCTTAGTATGGCTAAAAACGACTAAATAATAAGTTGTGACTAACATTCAGAATTTTTATTTTTTTACCATTCTTTGCTACAGTCATGCACATTTTTATCTCAATATTTCCTAAAACAGCTTAAGTAAAGCCATTTAAAATTAGCTGTATAGCCATCTTGAATTTTCACATCCAGAGTGCTTTCCTTCATTTGTATGTGCACCCCTAAAAAACACCTGGCCACCCCTGTGCCACTCCTTGCACAAATATGTATCTCCGGCCCTGTTTGGGAATCTTTTTTTTTCTCCATTTTAGTGCAACACTGGCAATAACACTTCAACATATAGAGTTGTGGTTGAACTAAGAGTCCGACTAGTTTAAATGTGTAATTTAAAAGTTTAAAAATCTGCCTGTCCAACAGCAACATTGGACAAGATTCCTGAGTATTCACAATATCAGTAAATGTTGGAGAATCAGGTGGACCAGAAACAGTCACCTTACAGTCACAGGCTAAAGAAGGTTGAACTTCAGTCAATCAGTAAAACTACAAAAAGTTTTTATTTTTCTGTCCATAAGAATCACTTGTATATTTCTCAGGTTGATGCTTTGACACTTTGACGCATCAAACGTCATGTTTAAAGTGTAAAAGGCCTGAGTAAAAGTCCCACGGAGGAAGATAATCACTCACATTCTGGCCTTAGTTCTGCAATACATTTGAGTGAGTTTGTATGTTTTCAAAGGGAGAAATGCCACCATTTGAGCTTGAGAAGCTCTTGAAGATGAAGTGAATTAGAAGTCAACTGGGTCTGCTAACAGATGGACTGACATGGTTTAAATAGATCACTATGAGTGTTTGTGTGCATGAAGAGGCTGAAGTGCTTGTGAGATGGAAGTTCAGTGACCCTTACCAAACATTTTTGCAAGTGATTTGTAGCTAAAAGGATAGAAAACTCCTAGTTTGATTAACTGCTTCAAACAAACTCATAGTGCTCAATTACGTGTTTCCTTTAAGGAACATTCTGAGAGTTATGTGTTCCCAGCTTAAGCAGAGAATTATCAGTTTGCTCTGTTCCCTCATGGCTAAAACACTGTTCACGTTTCAGCCAGATGCAGTATGAGCATAGACAAGGCATGTTAATGTATAATACAGTGTGACATTCACATCTGCTGGCATTGATTTCTGTTTGTGGATGTGCCCTTTGTGGGAGGTTAAATTCACTGCTGTCTAATGATGCTTTCATGTTGCTTGTCGCTTCATCTTCCTCTCCTTTCTGCCTTCATCGGTCTCTTCTCTAATGAAGAGAATAAGGCATATGCATCAGACATCAAACGACATCAAAGCCCTCATATTGTTTACGTCCGAAGCTTTCTCTCCTTCGAGCTCTCACTGTCATTTTTAGTGGTTTTTGCCCACACATTACCTGTCTGCAGACAGTGTTTGATGTGGAGCAAAAAGTGTGTCTATGCGTGCGTGCAGTCGCATCATGACAATGTCCCTACCTAATAGGTTAATCAGTATACAAGTCACTATTGCAAATACATTATTTGCATGATTTGATGCACAATCTCATGCAGCTTTCTAATATCTTGCATGATTTTTAGTGCTTTGTTGGGAATGACTCTCAGCTACTACCAGAACAACATTTTCCTCACTATTAAATTCACTGAGATGTAGCCTTTTTATGTAGACTAGGGACCAAAGGTTTGGGAGTTACCTTTAAAGATGATCTATTGTAGATGTCCAAGAAATAGTTTTTGAAAATTTCATTAAAATCCACTGTCCTAACACCGAATCTCAATTTGCTATGGCAAAGTTTATGACAAAAAAGTTGCACAATTACACACAATGGGACAGCAGTAATGCAGTCTTAACTCATTGCCATGGCCACTGCAAACTCAGTACTTCAATAATCTCATTTATTGCAGGAATAGTAAAACCTGTAATTTCGAACAGTGCAGTTTTATTGTTAAAAATGATTTTTGAGATCAAATTTAGAGGATAAGTTAGTCAGTTGCTTGGAACAGACAAATCAGAGATGAACTGAACACAGAGAGAAATAAAAGACACTTAAAGAGCCTATTTACATTGACAGGATTTTAGTGAAGGGTGTATGCACACATTACTTTTTCACATTTATACAGTATGATGTTTAAAATTATTTCACAAAAATTCCCCCTCCACCTCACCATTCAACTGTTGTTTTGAAGTATTATTATAGAAATTACATTTCAAATCAAATAATAATAATTTAAAAAATCCAGAAAGATGTGTACTGTTTTGTTTTGTGCAGTTAAAACTAAAGACATTTACATTTTGGGTCGGAGTGGATGGGATTGCAGAAGGCCTTTTTTTCTTTATTTTAAATATTACATTACTTTCTGAAAGTTTCATTAACATTTGTAAGGAATTTTAATGAAATATTTAACTGAAATTCACTAAAAATCCAGAAAAATCATTTTAAAGTCACCTTCATAATATCTCAAATTATGAGATATTTTGCTAACAGAGAGTGTTGATTCTAAAAGTTATTGGCAGTGATTCAAACACATATTTGTGTGATCGTTAGCATTTAAAATATGCACTGTTATATTTGTCTTCTTGCACAGTCGCGAATATTAAGTCTATTGGTCTTAGTTGTAATATACTGTACTATATAAACTCACAAAAAAAATCAATGTTCTTAGTCCTAATATACTCAATTTTAGCTGAATATCTGTATGAGGTCTGGCTATGTTTGTGTTTGATGAGGTCATCTTTGATCAGAGTGACTCCAAAACTTAATCAGTTTGAGAATTATTATCCAATTACTATTTTTTAAATAAAACTCATGTAGTAATTCATGAACTATTTTGCAACACAGACAAATGAACACACACAAGGGAAAAACATCATCGCTTCACCTTACACATCTATGGCTGGCAATAACGTCAGAAACCAGACAGACGTCTGCTGCTGTTCAGCTTATCTGCTGCAGGTATCTTAGTCTGGTTATTCAGCTCCAAAACTGTAAGTGGCAGACAGTGAAGGATATAAATTTACCACTTGTGGTAAGTTTTTTCAATTCCCTCAGACAGTTTGGCCCTGGGATATGGTACTTTAAAACTTTACCATGGTGCACAGTGATACATATCTGCCACATGCACAAAAGTAAAACTTTGACTGCAGACAGATGTTTCTATTCTTGTCAAACTGTGCTACTGAACAAAAGTGAAAATAGGTAAAAGCAGAGCTTCAATAGGTTGTAGGGAAAAAAAATTAGACTTCCAAACAATAAAAGTCTAGATTTGAAATGCCTTACACCTATTCTAATGGCCACCAGTGGGACAGCTGCTTTTGTAAAAACAAAACAAAACAAAACAAAAAGGCATTTAATTTTCTTAATATTTAATCCTGCTAAACCTTTTATTAAAAAAGTCTAGTTTGTTTCAACAGCACTTAAACTAATTTTTGTATTGTCAACCTGAAAGCAGACTATGTAGTAGTTGACAAACTGTTAACATTTTGTGTAGTTGTGGCACTTGTTAGCCAAATCCATCACTTGCTCATTCACTTTTATTTGAACTATAAAATGTTTGGAATACAACTGTTGCCTGTGTTCCTCACCAGTCTAGGCTTTATGGGAGAGAGGCAAAAAGAGAGCAAGTTGAAGAAAATTCATTAATTTATCTTGAGTTTGACAAACGACATGTGGAAAACTTCATGGCTAAATGCTTCTGGGCATTTCAACTCTATGGTCAAGGGTTTCTAGCAGCTGTGGAAGACTTGTGAAAAAGGGTAAAGTGCTGCCACAAACTATAGGAAAATCCTGGAGCACAATCGGATGCTGTCTGCAAAATATTGTACCTCCGTTTCTCCAAACTCATCTACTAAAACTTGTACTTCCTTCAGAGTGGTCCCAAGTGTTATGGTGGTCTCTCACTATTCTTTTTCTTGAACAGGTACTCAGTTTGTGAGGACATCCTGCTCCTCCATGTGGCCCATATTCCTTCCATTTCTTGATGGTGAATTTAATCAATCTATTGGAGATGTTTAGGGCTTTTGAAATTGTCGTGTCCATATCCTGACTTGTACTTTTCAATAATATTTTCTTTAAGCTGAATTAGGGCAGTCATTTTAAAGACAAAAGTGTTTATGTATTTGCTTATTTTACATTGCAGTCTTTTTGTAAAAAAAATTGCAGTTTGTGTTACAACGGGATATCTTTTGTGAAAAAAAGCATTTTACACTGATTTATTAGCAATAAAACGGTTGAACATTCAAGGGGAAAAGCTTTTTAGGCGCTGTAAATATGAGCTTGTCCTTTAGCTTGTCCATTGCCAATAAGCCCATTATCCTGCTCATTAGCAAACCAGCAACTTGTTGGATTTTGGTTTGGGTAACTAAAAGTCTGCAGAACTACAGTTATTATAGTCAGAGCATCTCAGAGCAACACTAAACTGGTAAACAGACTCTGATAGTGATAAAGAGAAACTTCGTATTCAGTCCCAGCACACTGAAAAAGGTCACGAGTCAGGGGTTAGCCCAAGTCAGTCACTGAACAGGACCGAAAGTTATGGATCTGTCCAACCAAGCTGTGAGTGATTTCTGAGCTGTGTGTTAGATCAAAGAGTGCCACGAATGTTTTCAGGACTTTGGCTTTGACAAAGACAAGTGTGTGCATGTGTGACTGTGATGAAGTGAAGTGTCCTGCCCTCCTCCAAGGACTTTTTACTCTGACTTTTCATCAATCAGTCCCTCTTTTTTTCATTTTGCTGTCCTAACACTGTTTTGTTCTTTTTTCATTCCACTTCTACCCCATTCCTCAACCTCCTGTTTGTGTATTTACACTTGCAACAAGATGTTTTCATACACTGGATAAAAAGACGCATTTTTTTCTAACTGTTCTTTAGTCTGATTTAATGTCAATGAGGAAAATCTGTTTAAGTGTATATCTTGTAAGTGTATGTAAACATCTGTTTTCAATTGTATTTATTTTATTGTCTTTGTCCTTTCTCTTTCTGTACCTTTACCACAAACATCCATTATTTTGTCAGGTTCCTTACCTCCTCTTTCTTTTCATCTGTTGTCTTTTTTCTCTTTACACATCTCTTATTTTGTCTTATCCATCAAATTTGTTATTATCACCCTGCACTTAAGCTCTAGTGTCTTTTAAAGTGTGTAACGGTGCACTACTAAAATGTTCCCTCAATGAAATAATTTCCAGCATGTGTTTGCCTAACAATCACCTATCAAGTAAAAAATACCTCATCTCATTTTTTATTCCTTTCATTTTCTTTCAAAAAACCCAACTATCCAGTGATCCAGTTTTTAACTCTCAAATGACAGAGTACAAAAATAATCACAACTGAACATTTCTGTGTGCCATTATATTTTTGTTGTCATTTTATAGCAATTTATTTTTCAATTTGAACAACATTTCCTACCACATGTGTGATAAGTGTTGCATCTATTTATTGGGGCACTTGGACACATCACCATCAAAGGTATCTAGTGTCATAGGGGGTTTCTTTCAACATCAGATCCCCTCTCTCAGACGACTCTACAGGAGTGATCAGTTCCCAACTTGTGTCCAATGAGCATCAACCCACTTCCTGTCCCTCATGATCCACAACTGTTCTTGAGGCCTTCTCTACAATCTTAGTTGTTGATAACATTTTTTTTACATGTTCCTGTGATGCCCAAGAGGCTGTAGGTCCTACATAGTGTCATTACACCACTTCAAAAGGCATGCATTGATTACAGCATCCCCATCTGCAACAGTCATCTAGTTAAAATAAAACACAAATCCCAGTTCCATTCTCTCTAGAGATGATAACAGATGTTGCTTCCTGTGCCCTTCAAAATAAAATCGTTTTTTTTTCTGCCTGGATTTTTTTCTGTCAAACCTTGTGGTGTTAATTGTGAAACAAACACACTATATATAAAAATAATTCCTATTGTGGAATCACAATTGGTCATTTTAGTATCTAAAATCACTATGTTGATTGGACTTTAAAAATCAGTCTGAATCACATTGAGTAAGCAACTTGTGACACAAGTTCAAAAATTGAACTATTTAATAACGTGAAGATTTGTGTGAGTCTCCTATATTTTACAGTGAACTTAAAAAATTATGTGTTTTCACAAGGCTGCCCATTTTTCTTTTTTTATGCACTGTGTCTTGTGAATTGAGATTTATGTGGAAAATTTTGCTTCCCTTGGGCACATTTTCTTGCACACAGTGGAAAAGCTGACAGGATGAAACTCTCACCCCATGGTGCTGATTTAAGTTGGCAAATATTTAGTTTTGAATGTCTGCAAATCTAGTATTGTGAAACCCTGTCTTTCTCCGTATGTCCTTGTCTTTGCATTTTAACTTCAACCTGAACTATGCACGATCGCTACTTTCACTCACTACATGAAACAAAACACAAATTACTTTTTGCCTGAACCCCCAGCAGGAGCAAACTACTGAGCATTACTGAGAAAAGTTACACATGCTGGGTTTCTTTGCCTGCTTGGAACAAAACGTTGACAGGGGAGCTTGAAAGGACTTTGCTGTAATGTTAGAACTGGCGTCCAGGCTGGGACTGGTTTTCATTTGCATCTGTCAGTGAAGTTTGAGGCGAGAGAAGGAACGGAAAGGGAAGAGGAAGGAGGGAAGAGTCGTTCTAAAAGATGATGTTTGGATTGAAAGAGATGTAAGGATATGGGGATATTCTCCAGAGGGATGTTTGCTTACTTTGAAGCATCCTCGGCTCTTAAAGGGAACATGTTTCATAGCACATTTAGCAGAATGTTGACAGAAGTCCAACAGCATGAGGTGGATACTTGAGTAAAACTACAAGACTTTCATAAATAACGGGCTCCAAAACATGTACTTGGTTAGACATTTGTATGTGCAAAATACTGTTGCACTATGTATTATGTCTGGGTTCATGCAGTTTAGAAATTGTTTCCATATATTCTGTAACTTCCACTAAAACTGTCTTTATTTATGTTCATTTCATGTTGCTTACTTTAGTTTCATACAGCTGGTTTTATACCTAGTTGTGAGATTTATCTCATTTCAGAACAAACTACAGAGAAGAGAAGACAGACCCAGGGTAGCAAAACCAAAAAATAGAGTCTGTTTTGAAACCATTTCTTCACATTTTCAATTCATTAAACTCCTACAATCAGTTTGAATCTGAGCCAATCAACCTAACATTATTAAAACATTAGACAATAAAAAAATAAATACAAAAGACATCCCATAGTTTCTGTCTTTCTCTAAAATCTCTGTTACAGAATATAAAAATGAATGTAACTGGCAAATATTTTCACACAGCCTGAAACATGTATTGTCTCCAATTTACCAGATGTCATTTTCTGCTTCCAAACTGTCGTTTTTATTGCAATAGGATCTTATAAAATGTGACAGGAAATGTATAAAAATATTCTGAGGAATGCAATTCACTAATCCCAGTACTTTGGCAGTAGAGCATAGAAAATTCAGTTTAATTAAATTCATCTTCACAGCAGTTCTTACAAAATTATTTCAATGTCCCATAAAAAAATAAACAGGTTGGATTCAAAGCCATTTCAAATGGAACACACCTGTTTAAAACAGAAAACAAGGCACACATAGATGGCAGAAAAAACAAATCATTGATTGTCATCCAGTGATAGAGTTTTATTGRATTTATTAAACTTCTTAAGGTGTTTCAAATAAAGTCTTGAGGTACGTGACAAATGTATTATTCATCATGGCGTGTCCACAGAGTGTAGCAGATAGAAACTGCTCTAAAGCAGAGCTGGTAAGACAAAACAAGTCTGTGTTGTTTTTATTGTTCACATATTAAACCCCAGCAACAAGTGTTTTGATTGGTTCCTATGCCTATGACAAACCACATAACTGATCTCTGATTTGTTGTAACATTGTGACTTCATTCCTACATGTGTGAATAAAGCGACTGTTCACGCCCCCAGAGGTCAGAAATTTCTCTGTGCTTCACTGAGCTTTCAAGCGAGGTTAAGTATCACTGAATTTCTCCTTTGCAAAGTGAAACAAAAAACTTACTGGTCTCTCTGTTGTCAATTGTTTAAATGTTTGGCGGGGTTGTTGTGTTTMTCTGAGTTCTAGGTTAAAAAATACCAGACATTTTTGGTGCCTACGACCCGGGACTTCGACGACTTCCACTGATGGAGGAGGGAGACGCACTGAGGCCCGCACTGCGCGCCCGCCTGATCGACCGGTGAGAAGGGGTCGATCAGTGTTTAGGTCCACTCTTATCTGTCAGGGGTGGTTGACGAATTCCACACTGTACAGACAACAGAGATTGCGAGTAAGTATGAGGTTTACTCGTCTTGTGTAAGCGAGTGGCTGATAAGAAAGCGCTAGTKTGTTTGTTATCTGAGATAACAGAGAAATACGTATTTGTGGGCTGTAAATGCCGTCGAGCTGAGCTGAAAAGAGCGATTTTGACAATAAATGCCGTCGAGCTGTGTCAAGAATTGAGGTGTAGTTGTGCAAGGGTTAAATTTAGGAAACAGCGCTGTGTCTGTGTGTCTGTGTGTGTGTGGCTGTGTGTGGCTGTGTGTGTGGCTGTGTGTGGCTGTGGGTGTG
>NW_013952552.1:764959-776959 GCF_001266775.1 Austrofundulus limnaeus
GGAGGAGGTGGGGTTCCAACAACCTCGGGGTAACCACAGTACCCGTAGGCAACGGACATTCGTTCAACCTAAGAACCTCTCTCTCTCTGAGAGAGTTCAAACGCTTATGAGTTCAGTGACTGTGTGTGCAGCATTTCCTCACCTTGTGTGTATGTTGTTCATTCGAGGTTTGGTTAATCGGATCATTACCACAGTTATTCAGCCCGTCCAGGACCAAGTTTATACTCTCCTCCCCCTGTACGAAGACCATTATGACAATATAGATGTTCGAGTTCTAGCTTTTCTTCATGTTAAACCAAACTTGTAGAATTAATAAGTGACAGAATGCCACTAGAATTACAGAAAATATAGATGTAGATTCTGACACTGACTATTTCCTCGATCTTGTAGATGGCAACTACAGCTGTTAGCCCACTGTTTGATGTTTTTCTTGATCTAAGAACCCAAAGTGTTTTCCAGGGCCCGACTTATTAAAGGTTCTGTTGTTTTTTTACTTAGACTCACTAGTATTATTTAGAGTCACATTTATTCCTTTAAGTCACATTTACTCGTTTTTATTCAAGCATTTTTATCACAGGTGTGCCTTAATGATAATTGTTTGAGGTGCTACTTATTTTGTACCTTTTTGGTGTTTGTCTAATTTTCTACTTTATTTGTAACAACAGGAGGGATATGATAGAGTTTTATTGRATTTATTAAACTTCTTAAGGTGTTTCAAATAAAGTCTTGAGGTACGTGACAAATGTATTATTCATCATGGCGTGTCCACAGAGTGTAGCAGATAGAAACTGCTCTAAAGCAGAGCTGGTAAGACAAAACAAGTCTGTTGTTTTTATTATTCATATATTAAACCCCAGCAACAAGTGTTTTGATTGGTTCCTATGCCTATGACAAACCACATAACTGATCTCTGATTTGTTGTAACATTGTGACTTCATTCCTACGTGTGTGAATAAAGCGACTGTTCACGCCCCCAGAGATCAGAAATTTCTCTGTGCTTCACTGAGCTTTCAAGCGAGGTTAAGTATCACTGAATTTCTCCTTTGCAAAGTGAAACAAAAAACTTACTGGTCTCTCTGTTGTCAATTGTTTAAATGTTTGGCGGGGTTGTTGTGTTTCTCTGAGTTCTAGGTTAAAAAATACCAGACATCCAGTCATTCGTCTTTTGTGTACATCTGTCATGGGGTATTTTTTTTTTTTTGCCGTAGATAACCCTCTGAAACACCTCAGTTTGAAAAAAGTAGTTTGGACCAAATAGAAGACTTAGATTAAGGAAGAGCTGAAGGACTGGATAAGTGCATTAAAAATCTTGCACATTATATTTATACTGTATTATCAACAAGCTTTCTGAAATAAAAAAGAGCTAAATATATGGCTACACTTTTGCCCACACAAGCTTATCAGCATAAAATTAGGTGAAACACTTTATCTTAATTTGGATTTTTTAAGCAATGTACACATTAAAACATATAGATCTAAAATCAGCATTTTAAACTGGTGTTTCAAAAATACCTGAGGTCAGGTTTATAAAAGATTGCGTGGAAATCATACTAAAAGTGAACGTACGACCAAAAGGCGTAAATGGCGTATGCCAAAAAATATTCAGATTTATAAAACCGTGTGTACGCATGTTTCTGCACATCTTTCCTTTATAAATCTCAGCCGCACCTCAGAGTTTTCTCACAAGGTCCCGCCTCAGGTTCCACACTCTACACGCCCACACTCAACCATAAACAGTCAATGCAAAGTACCTCATTAATGTTAAGATGTATTTAAATCAGTCAGCTGATCAGTGTCAAAAGAAGCGATTGGTCGGTTCAGAAACACGCTCTGTCGTGCATCTGGAGGATGACAGGTGCTGACTGACAACTGCTCACGTGAACAGAATGTCTGTAATTTACACAGCTTTTCCCTCATTTTGCAGGTTTACAGACGTTTTGAGTAATCTAATGATTTTTTTCAAAAACTCAGCTTCAAATTAATTTTCTCTCAGAGCCTGCAGGGCGATAAAACAATAAGTAAAATTAAATAAGTCAGATAAAATTAGAAATAAGTTCACCGCTGTTCACCCCCGTCCTCCTCCCCCTCCTGCTCTGTTATCTGTGGCAGACCATCTCTTCACCCCATCCCGTGCGCATGAGAAATACGAACATTTAAAAGTGAATCTTTTATAACACATCCACGCTGGCGAGGGCGCGTGCACCCAAAGCGTGAACATAACCAAGCTTTTTGCTGTCATGCGCCGCTGAAATGTCTCTTGTCGGGGAGGGGTCTGTGGGTCAGGGTCATCTGAGGAGGAAGGAGATGAATGGAGATGTGTGAACTTTTATCTGTTTTTTTATTTCAAAGATTCTTATGGCTCAGCAGCAGAAGCATAAATTATACTGTTAAGAAAGCTAAAGTCTATCTAAAATCTAAATCTGATTATGAAGTGAAATTAAATATCTGAGGACCACACTGTGACTTAAAAATAACACATTCAGAACTTGCATGGTTTCTGTTGAGTCCTGGTGAGATCTGAACATGTGCAAAACCTCCGTAGCTAAATTGTGATGGTTTATTTTGGTCCTAGGTTAAGCACGGGGAGGCATGTTTCTACGACACGGGGCCTGCATCTGCATCACAAATTTGAAGCAGGATTAACCACATTGGCCACATGCCAAAGTTATAGAAACAACCTGGCACAAATTTGACACCCACAGGCCCATCCTGACATGTTCTAAGAAAGTTGGGCTAGAGTGGATGTATAGCAATGGTTTCCAACCTCTTTTCCTCTAAGCCCCACTTTCTTACTTCCAAGCCAAGCAGAGCACCACCGCTTCTGTCAAAGATGCTTTCAAACTTTATCCCTTTATCAAAAACAGAATAACTCATACAGATTTTCAATTATTCAAATGGACTTGTCTTGCTGCTCTCTGGCCCCACAGGTTGGGAACTGCTGAATACACAGAAGAGTGTCTTGGGGATGTGGAAAATAGTAAATAGTAGGACCATGGCCACACTGTGATCACCGTCACACTGAAGGATATTTTCTAAATTTGCCATTTCATCTTTGCTATTTGCAGATGGTTTGGTTCTGTTGACGTCATGATTTTCAGCTCTCACTGGAGCAATCCACAGCTGAGTGTGAAGGGGCTGGGATCAGATTGGAGGATCAGCACCTCCAAATCTGAGAAAAGGGTGGATTGTTCTCTCCGGGTTGGGGGTGAAGTCCTGCCATAAATACTGGAGTTCAAGTTTGTTGGGGTCTTGTTCACAAAAGAGGGAAGATTGGAGCGTGTGATTGATAGATGGATCTGTGCAGCTTCCGCAGTATGTGGACTCTGTACCAGACGGTTGTGGTGAAGAGTGAGCTGAGCTGTAAGGCAAAGCTCTCTGTTTACTGGTCGGCCTACGTTCCTACCCTCACCTATGGCCACGAGCTTTGGATAGTGACCGAAAGAACAAGATTGCGGATACAAGTGGTCAAAATGAGTTTTCTTGGCAGGGTAGCTGGACTCTTCCGTAGAGACATAGGGTGAGAAGTTTAGTTATCCGGGAGAGACTCAAAGTGGAGACACTGCTCCTCCACATTGAGAGGAGCCAGTTGAGGTGGTTCATCTGATAAGGATGCTTCCTGAACACCTCCCTGAGGCGCTTTAGGCATGTCCAACTAGGAAGAGACCCTGAGGTCATGCTGGAGAGACTATGTCTCTCAGCTGGCCTGGGAACGCCTTGAAGTCCTCCCAGAAGAGCTGGAAGAGGCGGCTGAGGAAAGAGAGGTCTGGGCTTCTCTGCTCAAGTTGCTGCCCCAACGACCTGACATCGAGAAGATTGGGTTGCAGAATAATGGATGTATGGATGGATGGATGTCATAATAACCCATTCTGTAGGGTGTGAGGAGCATGGTGGGGTCACTGTACAGTGTGAAGAAAACACCAATAAAAGTGAGACTAGTTGTATGGAGAAAATCTTTTGTTAAAAAGTGCAAGAAATGGAAAAATAAGTTTACAAAAACTAAGTGTTGACAAAAAACAACAACACTGAGAAATCATTACAATCAGTTACGTCGACAAGTAAGATTATCACCAGCAGCCCTAAAAGAAAGACTTACTGTTTGCCAGAATTGCTGAATAGTTTGCAGGTTTACATGCTTGAGTAGACAGGAGGGACCTGTGTGTGGTCAGTATCTGAATGACCTGTTTCATGGCTGGAATCTCCCTCGACCACTTTGCAGTGTCACCTGAGACTTTCCTGACCAGCCCAGTCACCCTGAGGCATCAGGTGTATGAAGCTATTCTTCACCTGCCAATCACTTCATCTTGTAAACAGTTGTCAATCACCTCCCTCCGCCTGTCGGATACCTCTACACATCCTCTTTTCTTTGTCTTAAACAGACCTCCTTTGTTTCAGCTTTTCACGTAACCTGATTAATGTTGTTTTTCTTCTAATTTCACGGCCATTTCTTCCTCCTAATCAATTTGCACAACATGCCCATTTCTTCTTACTGCCTGCCTCAGTTAAAATCATCTTGGAATTCAATAATCATTTTTGTTCTTTTCTGCTTGGTAATTGAGGCAATGGAGTGTGTGAAAGCGTTTTTTTTTTTTTAGACTGCTTTACTCTATCATTTGTCCCTTCTCTGCTCTCCTGCATTGTGTAAATTTGTATGGGTATTGTGTAACCATGTTGGTGAAACCGCACACAGCTTGGGCGGTGGAAGCCAATAGAGCAGCCCATTAATTCCACTTAAAAAACTAAAAACACAACAGTGTCCACACACACACACACATGAATGGAAGCACCATGCACGCACAAAGAGGAAAAACACACAAGGACACACTGTCTGTCTTCCTCTCCAGCATGCTAATTAAGAGCCAGAACTCCCAAATGCTGTTAAAACGAAGCGCACAGGCAGCAGCGTTCACAATCAGATCAATTTTTATTTACAAGCTGAAATCATAAAACTAATAAATCACTTTTTATGCAAAGATTTGATGTCCAATAATGAGAAAGTTGTTAATTTCTCAATGGTTTAAGTCCAGCCTCTTTTCATAATACCTTCTTTTGTCAGCTCTAATAATTGTTTTTTTTTTCTGTTCTGGCTTTCTTACTACTGAATACATCTGTTGAATTTTCTTATCATTCTTTGTCTTTACATATTGCCTTCTTTCCCTTCCTGCAACCACAGACTTCTCTGGCTCCTCTCTTTGGGAATTGGAGGTAATTTAGAGAGATGTAGGTTAATGACAGCTGAGACTGTGTCAGCCTCAGCAGCTTGATGTCTGGGAAGTTGCTAGACTGGGACATCTGACATCATCTTCCACTTACTGTATATGCACACGTGGCCTTCAAGAAAACTCATACTGCAATGATACAAGTTGAATGCACCTGGAACAACCACTTCTAAATAGCCTCCATTCCTTGTAAAGCTGAATCCATGTGATCTATTTATGTGAATGCTGTTTCAGCCAAGTTTAATTTAATTTTGCTGTTTCCCAAGTGATGCCAGAACTAAAGAGTACATCCTAAAACATAACTTATTTATACTTTTTTACTGAAAAGCAAAAAAGGACTGCAAATGTCCTGTGAAGAACTGGATGAATTTTAAAGGGGCTATATCATGTAAAATCATTTTTTTTAGTTTTATATCATGTTATAATGTTATCCTCTCATCATAAACATGTCCAGAGTCTTGTTTTGACTCATCCATGCACGTTGAAGAAATCCTGTAGGGTTCTGAGGCAGCCAGGCAGGTGGGCACAAATGACTGGTTGGGACTAGAACCACCTTTTGGGACTAGCCCCTCCTCTGGACTGTGTCTCCAAGTCAAGCTTCATCATCACAGAGCACACACACCCACCCCCCACGGCCCGCTCCCCCACTCTGGCAGCAACAACTAGCTAACACCCAGTGAAAACCATGTCTGCCATGTAAAGATAATCAGAACATGAACCCTGGAAAACACAAGTATTTCTATACTTCATGGCCAATTTTGGTGAGTCCTTCATAATACTTACTCTCAGCACAAACATATTGATTGAGATTTGTTTTTAAAACTTTGTCAATAATCTGTCTGTTAGCAAAACATCTCATGACCCACTAGAGGGATTTTAATGAGTGTAACAAAAACTCCTTCCCACTTAGTGTCATCCCAATCCAAAATGAACACCACAGCTATTCAACTTCAGCCCATAAAAATGGTTATAACTGGGTCAGTTTTACAGATAAAAAGC
The DNA here is from genome assembly GCF_001266775.1 of Austrofundulus limnaeus. NCBI lineage: Eukaryota > Metazoa > Chordata > Actinopteri > Cyprinodontiformes > Rivulidae > Austrofundulus > Austrofundulus limnaeus. The sequence goes on from NW_013952552.1 coordinate 771,175, forward strand.
TAAATTTCAGTGTGGTAGTATAGCTGACCAGCATCTTCAACACAAACATTGGAGACAACTTATTGCCTGAGATATTTGCATTAATTGTTGGAGTCAACCCTGACTGTAGGTCAGCAAAATGTGTTATGAAGCACTGGAGAGATTTCAAGGAAACTCTCAAAAAAGCATGTACAGTGCCTAACAAAAGTATCCACCCTCTTGAACATGTTTTAAAGGTTAAAGAAATATATGCATACATTTGCTTTCTTTACATAAAATAAAAAACTTCAATGTCAAAGTAAAATCTTTTTTACAGAGAAATACCAAATTAATTCAAACATGTAATGCACAATAAATTATTGCATTAATATTTACTCTTGTTTAAATTAAAGCCCTAAGTCGACTCAGACAAAATATTTTTGTAACGTAAAAATCAAGGTTGACCAGGGCTGCCTACCGAGACACATTTGGCCATGAAGTTTTCCACATACAGTTTGGAAAACTTTAGTTGAAATGTAACGACTTTTCTTCAACAGTGTCTCTTTTTACCACTCTGCTATAAAACTCTGACTGACTCTGACTGGTGAAAAAACTCAGCAACAGTTGGAGCTCAGCCTCTATCATCTCACCTGCTGCTGAAGCTTGGAACTCCTTGAGTGACAGGTGTCCTGGTGGTCTCTCTCACTGTTCTCCTTCCACACTCTGTGAGGATGACCTGCTCTTGGTAGAGTTACACATGTCCCATATTCCTTCCATTTCTTTAAGATGCATTGGACAGAACATCTGGGGATGTTTAGGGCCTTGAAAACCCTCTATTCTTTCTCTGACTATTGCTTTTTAACAGTCTGCTTTTCTTTAGTTAAACAAAAACACTAAAGTGTGCAATAACTAATTTAGCATTATATGGTTTATTTAACTTGGGCAGTTGTGGCTGAGTAGTTAGAGCATTCATCCTCCTATGAAAGAGTTGGGGGTTCAATTTCACTGCTATTCAGTCACATGTTGAAGTGTCCTTGGGCAAGACACTGAGCACCTACTGCCTCTCATGTGTGTCCCATCAGTGAATGGGTGTGATTTAAGCACTACATCTCTTTACAAACCCAGACAGATCATTCAATGGTCGTGGTCAGTATAAATATTTTTTTTAGGGATGGACAATAAATCAGTATTGATATCGGTCATTTTTTAGAATATCGGTATTGTGTGATATGTAAAACTGGGTCAATATTAATATCCAATATTGATTTCCCACTTTTTAGCTTTGTGTTTCTGTTTTGGGACGGGAGATGGTTGATTGAGTGGCATCTGTTTGATCATGATAGTGATACTGTATTTACGCCGCGCAGCCAGGAATAACTGAAGTAGGGAGTCATGTCAGAGGTCTGGTCGTTTATTTACAGTATCAAAAAAAGACCCAAGTGTGTTTGTGCGTATATGTATAATACAATTAGTGTGTTTGTGTAGTATCGGTAAATATCAGTTATCGGCCATAACAGCAATAATTATATTGGATATCGATATTTGCTGAAATTTTCTTATTGGTGTATCCCTAATTTTTTGGAGGGGACAAAAAAAACAATTTATACTGACCACGATTGATTAATGGCAGAAATAAAAGTACAAAACATCCAAGGGGATGAATATTTTCTACAGGCACTGTACCTCTACATGTGATTACCTTTTGGAGTCTCCCCAATTCAAGACACCCACCACAAATAATCAAAATAGCTGACACAAAACTGGCTATAAAGCAGCCACTTTTACGTAGCCAGAGTGCCAACACATCTAGAGGAGATCTCATTTTAAAACTTTAGCAAATAAAGTGGTGAGCAATATGCATTTCTTCAGGGAATGTTAGGCCTTTTAAGTATATTTGTTTCTGCTCAGACCCCATCTGCAGGGCTGTCAAGATCATCCACCCCATTGATTGGTACATCATTCAAAGAAGGAATTACAGCTCTTGACCAAAAGACCCCTCTACCACCACCAGCATGCCTTAGTTCACACACAGTTGTTTGTCAATGTCCAGATCTGCTCTCACAAGCAACACAAAACCCACTTTTGTCAAAGTGGCTTTTTAAAATGCCCCTGAGATTAGAAATCTCCCTGACGGTTTACGGTGGAGGCGATGGCTGTAGCATCTCCTGCTGAGCTGTGACAGGCTACTGTTTACCAAAGCACTCCCTCTGTTCTCCCTTCTCCGTCATCTTTGCTTTATTACTTGTGATTCTCCCACACAAAGGGAGGCTGCTGGGAGCGAGGGTGGTGCTGGGGGAGCCCTAAGGTAAACAGGGGCCCAGGCAGGAGGACAGAGGCCCATTGATGGCCATCATGTTGACAGGGATGCTGAAAACCACCTCCAAGGGATGGAAAAGAAAATAATTAAGAGAAGGGGGAAATGCTGAAGGAAAAAAAGAACATGAGATGCATGAGCGCTAATTCACTAAATGCTAAGCTAAAGCTACAGACTTGCAATGATTAACTTCATGCCACCAAAACCCTCAAACATTTTTACATAAAGATGAAGTGTCTGGGAGCAAAGTAATAATCAGTTTAAAGAGAACATTAGTGCTAAATTTAGCCTTGCAGAACCAGACTAAATCTCTCAAGACCTCTTTCCAGCACAAGGCATTAGTCTTCATTGATGAGGAAACAACTGAGTTTAGAAAATGAAAGCGAACCAGTCAGCAATGTGTAGACAGTAACCTAGATATAGAGGAAAGTGCCTAAACCATCGTAGTAAATGAAGTGTCTTGTAGAGTTAGGTACCAATGTAGTATAGGTACAGATACAAGTACAAGTAAAGGTGCAGGTACAGGTACAGGTACTAGTACAGGTACAAGTACAGGTACAGGAACAAAGTAAAAAGTAAAGTAAAGTTTATTTATATAGCACCTTTCACAGACATGGAGGGTCACAAAGTGCTTTACAAAGATGCAAAGTTATACAGAAAGATAAAACAATTAAACATCAGCAAAAACATAAAACATTAGCTAAGAAACAGATAACACACTGTAATTGTTAAAAGGCTTTATAAAAAAGGAAAGTTTTTAGTTTGCTCTTAAAAGCGGCTACAGAATCAAGTGCACATATTGAGAGTGGAAGATCATTCCAGAGCCTTGGAGCGATGGCCTGGAAGGAGCGATCACCTCTTGACTTAAAGTGAGTGAAGGGGACCGTTAAAAGATTCTGATCTGATGACCTCAGCCCTCGAGAGGGTAAATACAGACACAACAGGTCTTTAATATATAAGGGAGCCTGACCATGGAAAGCTTTAAACGTTAGCACCAGGATTTAAAACATAAAACGAAAACCCACTGGCAGCCAATGGAGTGATTTTAGAATCGGGGTAATATGAACCCTTCTGTTGGTGCGGGTCAACACCCTTGCTGCTGCATTTTGTACCAGCTGTAAACGAGACAACTCTTCTTATTAAGACAGGAAAAAAGGCTATTACAATAGTCTAAACGAGAGGACACAAAAGCATGAATGATCAACTCTAAATCACCTGTGGAAACAACTCTTCTAAGTTTGGAAATATTTCTAAGCTGAAAGAAACAGTTTCTAGTGAGTTGTTTGGAATAGTGTTCTAATGACACCCCTCTGTCAAAAATCACACCGAGATTTCTAAGATTAGATTTGACATAAGAGCTCAGATCACCCAGATACCGGTAGATTCTTGGAACAGCAACATCAACAACAAGGCAACAACAAGAACAGGTACAGCTACAGGTACAACTACACCTACAGGTACAGACACAAGAACATGTACTGGTACAGGTACAGGTACAGGCAAAGGTACAGGTACAAGTACAGGTAAGTCATGTTAAAGCATAAACCAGTTAGCCATCCTCAACCTGAGGACAAATAAAAAAATATTGCAGAAAGAAATTACTGAATGTACATTTACAACTGATTATTTTAGGACTCAACCCAAACAGCAAAGCAATATTAGCAGTTTTACAGAAATTGAGCTGATATTTGGTATGGCAACAGTACAGACAGAATAAACACATACTGTACAACATCAATACATGTTTTCCTCAAAGCTTTAACATTATCCATTGCCAGTAACCCAGTTTTCTATTAGCAAAATATTTTATGAACAGCTAAATGGATTTCAATGAGGGTTTTGGATTGTACGTATTTGTTATCTGACTGAAAATCACCTTTTAGAATCTAAAAGATGATCAGATATTTACAGACATTGGTCTAAAATGCGGTGTGGTCATGGTTGCACGCAGGTTAACCCCTTTGGACGTTTTCTTGTATCTTTTCCTTTATAAATCTGTAATTTTCACAAAATAATCTATAGTACTCGCGCGGGATGCAACATGTGTGTGGGTGGTTTGGAGCTGTTGGCTGCTGGGAAGGAAAGAATGTGGGGCAGAGATAGCATCTGCAGAACAGAGGAGCAAGAAAAGGAGGGCGGGAATGTGACATTTCTATATAGCTTGCTGGCTCTGAGACTTAAATAAATCTGAAGCAAATATTTTTGAAAGAATTAGTAAAATTACCCTATACGGCTTTATACATGTTTAATGGGAGGAAATCTGACATGTATGAGTCATTCACAACACATGCTCAGGGCACAGCTTTGCTTAACATGTTAGCATTATTTGTTGGAGACTACCCTGTTTGTTAGTGAAACAACCACTGAAATGATGTCAAAAAAACCCTTGGTAAGTAATAATTGAGTGTATATTTGTAATTATTTAAGTTTCGCTGTCAATCCCATTCAAGATGGACACCACATTTAATCAACCTTAGCCAACACAAAACAGAGCTATAATTCAGTTAAAATCTGAGGTGCTCATAACTAGAACTCATTAAGAACACATACTAAAACATGTTACACAGGAAGCTATTTTGAATGTTTGGCTCTAGAAACTACAACTGTAATTTCTTAACATAAGATGATTTGAGCTTAAAACTCTGGCATGAAAAGGCTGCAAGCAATATTCATTGCTAGGCTTTTAATTGGATATGATTTGGACTCACTGCTTATTGTGTTTAGTGCACTTTGATGAATTTAGTTGTAAATTGATGCTGTATAAATAAACTGAATCAAACTGAATTGAAAGAATCACACCAGTTAAAGCTCATCCTGAACTAAATGGCTGAAAGGCAATCCACAGAAATTAAAAATTGTGCAAATTTTCTACTTGTTTGATAATTTTCAGCAAGTATCATATCTGTCTGAGTCGCTCTGTTTTTGCCTGGGGGAGACTTGAGGCTTATTATCGGTTCAGCAATTAGCAGGCAATCTGCTCATTATCAAGCCAATTATGCTGCACTAATAACATGCTTAATCAATCTCATTTTATCAATTATTACAGTTTGAGGAGGTAAGTGCTTGATAATGTCAGAAAGAGTTTGGGAGATAAGATCTAAGTTGTTTAGACTGTTGGCAGTGGTGTGTGTTCTGGGACGGTGCCTACATGTGAAAAGGATTTTCTTTTCCTTTTTTTTTTTTTTTTACTCTGGAGCAGAAGTTGTGATTTGTATGACTGTGTGTACTCTTCTTTGCTTTTAGAAATTTGAGTGTGCATGTGCATCTGTGAGTCATGTCTGTGTGAAGTTGAGCGTGTTGTGATGACTAAAAGGCCGTGAAGCTGCAGGAGTGTGTGAATGTGTGTGTGTTGTGCTTGTGGCAGCAGCTGCTATGAGTGCAACATTGTCCTTTGTTGATAAGAGGAAGGATCACGGTCTCAACTGTAGGACTTATCAAAAGGGACCACGCACCATTACACAGCTATTTCGACTGCCTAAATACCCGCCATTACACACACACACACACACACAC
>NW_013952552.1:776973-788129 GCF_001266775.1 Austrofundulus limnaeus
CACACACACACACACACACACACACACACACACACACACACACACACACACACACACACACACAAAATATGGTACAGCTATCTTTATGGGGACCTGGTATTGACTTCCATTATTTTCTACAACATAACCCTGACCACCAACCCTAACCCTAACCTCACAGGTACCTACCTGTCCCTAAACCTATTCTAAACTCAATTCACACCTTAGTCCTAAACTTATCCCTGACCTACCAACAATGTTTCCCCTTATAGGGACTAGACTCAGGTCCCCATAAGTAACAGTCAAGTCCCCATAGGTAACATTAGGTCCCCACAAGTAGGTGTGTACGCCAAAAAAACTGTCCCACAAAGTAAGTAACACACACACACTTTTGTTCTTCTATTCTCGTGGGGTCTTTGCATTGACTGTATTCATTTACCGGTCATTTCTCTAGCCTAATCTGACCTCTTTCTCTAAACCTAACCCCAGTATATACCTTACCCGCAAGCTAACCTGAACTCAATTCACACCTTAGTTCTAAATTGAACCCCTGACCTGAACTATGTTTCCGACAATGGGTACCAGGCTTTTGTCCCCATTAGGAATAGTGGGTCCTCACCAGGCTACTTGTACTGGAAAAATCATCAAAAATTGTCCCCACCAGGTAGCAAAAACATGCACACACACATACACAGTGTCTAATGGGCCTACACAGATCCTTATTGACAGATGCTTCATAGAATTAGCATTTCTATGCAAACACATTTTATATGCAGCCCATATGGATCCAATGAATAAACATTACTGATTACACACTATTTTGGAAATACACACAAACGTACAGTGTAATAGCAGATAACTTGTCAGCCTTTTTAAATCACACTCATTATCCCCAATTGCTCCCTTGTATAGTAATATTTGTATTTAAAACTCAGCAAAACACATAAAGACATTTTTAAAAAGCAGATGTCCTAAAATAGAACCCTGTGGTGGACTTATTTTACAGTTTCAAAAGGTAATTATAATCCTCTAACAGGACCCATCCACATGGAAACAGTGTTTGGGAGTTTGTAAAGGTTTATTTTTTTATTTTTTTATTGTAATTATTTGTTTATTTTGGTGTTTCAGTCTTGTGTCCACACACTATTCTGTATTTTTCAAAATTGGGGTTCAGATTGAAATGCTATCTTTAAGTTTATCTTTGGACAGCCTAAAAACAACCTTTTTAAAAAAGTTGATGTCACAGACTCATCTTTAGTCTTATCTACAGCCTCAAAATTGACAGACACAATGATTGTTATTAGCCCATACCACATTTTGTCCATTTCAGAGGGGAAAAACTTTATCATAATTTTTGAAAAGATACATATCTGTGGATTATATTTTGGTATGATAGCCCTTCCAATGTGTTAACTTAGCCACAGTTATCAGCACATGAAGTTAACCACCTGTTAAGATAAACGCTCTTTTTTGACGCTCAGGGTAGGAACATTGGAAAAGGTTTAATAGTGTTAGCTATCATTTTGAGGTGGACCCTCTGGGATTTTATATAAGACAAGATCAGAGTCTCAAACCAACACAAAGTCCACCAGAACACTTTAAACCACAAAAAGTACATATTTTTCCACAATTTTGCCTAAACTAAATAATTTATTTTAGCCCTGCGGCATCCATGGGGCATCAGGGACATACAAGTCAACAACTGCAATACGCACAGGACTCTAAGGAGTCAGGAAATTGATAATATACCTATAGTCTCTGTTTGTGGGAGGTGATTGTGAGCTGTACTTACGTATGTAGAAGTCACAGGCTTAGTTCAGAACATTTGGGTTGTTAAATGAGCTAATAGCTGTGATTAAGCCACCACTTTGGAAGGGCTATCAAACCATAATTTTAGCTACGGACATATCTTTTCAAAAAATTATAATGAAGTTATGCTACCATAGATGGACAAAATTATAAATTGTGGCCTCTGGCCCATGGTTGTTTTTTGCTGAACATGCTAACTTCTCAACTAGAGGAAATCCCTGATAAACTGCTTTACTTCAATGAACAGACAAAACTGATTAACTATAACATTACTTAAATTAGAGCACAGCAAAACCCTTTACTGTTACACCAAATAACCAAAGGCTAACATAATTATCACTTTATTGAACTGACAAAAAAAAAAAAACTCCAGCTGAATCCCTTGCCTGAACATTTTCTATTAGACTGCATATTTTGACTGGCATGACTTGCAGTCATTTTTCTACCCTTTTGTCTTCTTGTAGTTTAATGTGCCACAAAGTGGAAGTTTCACTTTGTCATCAGACTACACAAACAAAATAGTTTCTTTCTCTTGTATTCACAACCCTATTCATTTTTACCCCAGACTGTGTGTATAGCCTGATATATTCCATCATTGGCGGATCATAAAGTTTTCTAATCTCCTCCATGAGATGCTTTTCAAATTTTGACTCCATTTTGTTCACAAATGGCACGATTCTCAACTTTATCTGCTTGGTGTCGCATCCAAAACAGTTTGATGTGAACTCGCCGGGCAGTTTATTGTGCGACACCACGGACACGGATGTAAAAAATTGATCTTTGCGCGGACCAGTCTGGCGGATGTGGGGGCCTTTACTCTACATCGGCCTGGGCTGTGTTTGGATTGAGTTGAGTGTCACCTCAATGTGGACAGAATCATAATATTAAACATGCATAATCTTATTAAGTGTTATTTGTGAAAAAACAATAATGGACCAGATCAAATTGGAAGGAAAAGTGCCAAATGTTGAACATCCAGTAGTATGGCGCTTAAAATGAGAGACCAGGATGACAACATGTTAAGTTAGCTTGGCGTTGATAATGGGCTACTGTTGTCCTGTAGTTAAACTTGTGTTAAAATGTTACAGCCTGAGTAAACAATTCATGTAGTCTCATCTGAGTGGTGTAACCCCCTCCAGTCAGTGGACCAATCAGTGAGCAGCAGTAGCTGATGTCAAAATCAGGCAGAACAGCCTGGCCCGATTGGAACCACAGCACTTGAGGTTCCAGAAATTCGGGTGAACCTGGGTCATAAGGGCTAATGCAAAACCACCAAACTTAGGTTTGAACCATGACCAGGCCGGACCGTGCAGTGCAGTGCAAAAACGCTTTATGTGTGCTTGAAAAAATTATTAGTACTGGATCAGTATTGCCGATACCAGCCTGAGTTTTACTCTGTATTAGTATTGGAAATTAAATCAGCAATATTGAACATCACTAATAATTGCAGCAATATGGAGCATTTGCTGTCTTTCTGTGTGGATGAATACATTTATTTATTTTTACCATTTTTAAACCAGGAAAATCCCACTGAGATTACAGATTTCTTTTTCAAGGGAGGCCTGGGCCTAAAGGCAACCTATTGTACGTTTTTGGTCAGTGGGGGAAACTTGCTAACCACTGAGCCATCATACTTACGAAAAGCCCCTCAAAAAAAAAAAAAAAAACAGCGTGGACAATGTCTTAGTAGCACACATCCTCACTGTTTCTTTGTCACTTCTAATGGGTGCCCGGCCAGGATGCCCTGAAGGAGGCACAGAGGACACAGTATCCTTTTCAGAGGGAATCCACAGGCCTGTGTCACCACACACACGTGTATGTGTTTGTGCTCATCGTGATAAAAAAAGGGTGAGACTGTGGTGGTGGAGGAGGGAGGGAGAGCGCAATAATTACCTGTGTGTTATCCCTGCTGTGGGAGGCACAAAGGTTGCCCCCACAGAGAGACTAATTATTAGGAAAAGAGCTTTTTAATTTACTGCTGTCTGCTGCCATTCCAGAGAGGAAGAGAACCATGTCATTCAGCACCACAGTGTGTGTGTGTGTGTGCGTGCGTGTGTGCGTGCGTGCGTGCGTGCGTGTGTGAGTGAGTGAGTGAGTGAGTGAGTGGATGTGTGTGTGTGTGTGTGTGTGTGTGTGTGTTTCGGGGCAAGCATTAACAGGACTGCACAGGTGGCCCTCCGAGTGACCCCCAGGGACCTCAGAGGACATGCGCAGTTTATCTGGTCCTTTATTATTTCCCACAGTACCCACCCTGTCAATCATTTGAGGTGGATTGAGTAACAGAGGCCTGCTGTCAGAGCAAACTCTGCTCTACTTGGAAGGAAGGAAGTAATAGAAAAACAAATATTGACCCTGTTTCCAATTTGTTCACTCTGAACGTACAAAGAAAAAATTATAAAAACAGAATGGTGTAAAAGTTTAAGGTTTTAATGACTTTGACATGCAAACATTTTTATTTCGTTAACTTTTTGCCAAGTTTCATGGGGTGCTGATTTTACTGCAAGGTTACTTAAAAACTGAGTCCAGGACCTGAAAGTGTTTAGAGAAAGTTAGACTCACAACACTGTCTACATTATATAAGAAGGTTCACGATTTACTGCAGAGTGTGCAGTGATGTTGTTGAAACTGTTGATTCTGTCAGGATATAGAGCAATTTGCCATAAAGCAACATGCATTTAGCATAGTGTTAGTACACATACTTGGACATATTATTCAGGCAAAAAGCTAGAGTAAAACCATTTGAAGTTTGTAACCAGACTGTGAGCCCCTAGCACACTAAACCTCACACCAAACCTCCACACACACAAACCTTGTCAAACCTGCTTCAGCTTTCAGTGCAGGACTCTCCAGTTTAGAATGGAGACATGAATAGGGTGTGTTGGGTGGTTAAAACTGTAGTCTTATTTAGGTAGCAGGACAGTTCACATCAAAAAGGCAATCCAAGGTTAGGCCAGGACTAACAGTTTTCAAGGTCATAGGGTGCAGCCTATACAAGAACTTCAAGGAGAGACATGAATGAGAGTGTAAACAGCCAAAAACTCTAGGTAATGCCAGAAACCTTGTTATTACTTACATTAAATCCGTATAGTCAAGTTCTAATTTCTCTTTGTATCTCCACTAAGGCCACAGTTGATCTCAGCTCAGCCAGTATGAGGACCTCAATAAACCATCCAGCTGGTCAAAGTATCTGTCTCCTCCTGTTTTTCTTTTTAAGTTTCTGGTTTTCTTTTGGACCTTGGGTCTAACTATCCATTCTGAGTCTGATGATGAGGATTAGTATTTACAATTAGTACTACTTACGAGCTTGAGACATCTATCATGCTGATTAACAAACATCTTACAAAAAACAATAAAGGAAATGTGTGGAATATAGGATTAAAGGGACTCTTTATGACCTCTGACCTAGTCATCTGCCAGTAACTTTTCCCGATAAAAGTCATCTTGCCCCGAATGATTCCTAATTATTTTGCACATTGACATTCTAAGATCACACTTCAAAAGTGTAATCAAGTAGAATTAAATTAATTAAGTTATTTTACAGCTTGAGACAAAGAAGACATGATTCATAAAAATGAAATTTGTTTATTTGATTATGTAACTTTTGAAATATGAATGTTCAGTGTTAATTTTACAACCATTCAATGAAAAATTACTGAAGTGTTCGGTACATCTCTATTGCCTTTGTTTTTCAGAGATGATGATGCTTTTGAACAGGAGGAGAAAACTTTACAACTGTCTGTTCTCTGAATCTCTTGGTGTGCTGATAAGCTGAAACCTGCGCTCTGACAAGGTGTGTTGTTTTCAGAAAACATTAAGTTCGTGTTTTCCCATTTCCCTGTTGTGTCCTTGCTTCTTTCTCTTACTAATTTTCATAAACTAATGAACATAGTTTTCTGCTTAAGATGTTTGTCATAAAGCCAAGCAGAATGAAATAGTTGAAGAAGAAGTCAAATATTTTTGAGAGACAAGCTGGACAAAATGGCTGTTTGTTGCCCACAGCCTCCCTAAGTGAACTTGTTAATTACCTAAAGACATCACCTTGACTTTCTGCTACCTTGGGTGAGTACTGGTCAAACCTGTCCTCCAACTAAGTGACCTGTGGCCCAGAGCTTCGACCTTGTAAGAAGCTGGATCTGGTGATAGAAAGTGATTTGGTTTTTGACTTGAACAGTTTTGAAGGTACTAAGTTGTGGTGGCTCAATACCAGCATTTTTACAAGTACTTGAACAAAAAGCCCCATGATTACCAATACCAGTATTGATCCCAGATTCGATACTTCATTGAATGTATTACAGTCAGGTTTGGGTGATATGGCCGAAAAATGAATCACAATATAAATATTTCATATCAGTCGATATTGAGAATTATTGATTAGTTGTTTTTTTTATTAGAAAAAAGGACCAGGAGAAAAACAGATTTATTTTTACTACCAAACTGATGACATAACCTTTTGTCCATTATCCACAATTTCCTCTTGAGTTGTAACTCATTTTCTACTTTTACTCCACATCGTTATTTATTTATTTATTTATTTATTTATTTATTTATTAGACAGTTAAGAGTCACTGTGGTGAAACATGAAAATGGGCATGTTACATAACTGGTTGCTTACGAAACAGTGAGTGAGTTGGTTGATGCTGGATTTTAGCCGTTGGGTAGCAGTTTTACAGTTTTAGTAAGTGTTGTGTGCCACATTCTCGGGTGCCGGTACATAACTTATTTTCTTATAAATTTAGTACATTTCCATAAACTTTGTAAGGAGTGTGGAGCTGACCTCAAATATTCTTTGAAGCCAGAGGAAGACACATAAAGAATAAATTGTGCCAGCATGTATACATGAGGCGGGAAGCAATTTTACAGCTTCAGTAGCTGTTGTTGTTTGTTGTCTCAATCTTTGGTCCTGATCCATCTGTAATTTTTTCCCTATGTACGTACATGAGCTTCCATAAGTGAAATTCTCAATGTTAGATTGAACATATATTGTATTAATATTGATATTGTATATTGCATTATATATTGTTGTATCATTTTTATCGCCCAGCCCTAGTTACAGTTTAAATATCAAGTTCAAATTTCGTCAGTTTCATGTATAAGAAATGGATTGTGGCTGTCCAGTGACATTGGATTAAAAAAAGGATGAGTAACCACAAGATTAAGACTCATGGCCACAAGTTATTTTTGTTCCTGCTTTTGGAGGAGTAAGATGCTTTTTCCCTCTCTCCTGCCCTCCTTTATCTTCCCTGCATTGCTGCCTGGAGCCTCCTCTACGTTTTTATCTGAAACCAGAAATTATGGATATTTTTATTTTTATGGATTTATTAGCTAGTCTCAATACAGTTTTAGAACTTTTTTTTCATGGGAGGACATGTCAAAGGTGGGACCTCTGCTCTGCTCTGTTCTGGATATATATTTGGATTCTGATCACTGGATTCTACATATTGGCTTGGTAGTCTCCTGGTGTTCTACAAAACAAAATATTTGCTTCTGTTCCCAAACAACTGATTACAGATTAGCCCCCCACCCCTCATGTGACCTTGAAAAAGGCTGTGGACCTAAATGCCTCCTGGTGTTTACGTCGACATGACTGAAAGAATGAGATACTCGATGAAAGCGGCTGAAATGAGCTTCCTTCATATGGTGATCTCCGTCATCCAGGGGAAGCCCAGAGTAGAGCCACTGCTCCTCTGCATCAAAAGGAGACAGTTGAGGCTGTTCAGGCATCTGATAAGGATGCCTCCCTACAGAGGTGTTCTGGGACACTGGTAGCAGGCACCGGGTTTGATGTTTAGTCATAACCAATATCCTAACTAATGGTATAAATCTCAAACTCATGCAAATCTAGAATTACTTTCTAACTGTTAATTCTTACTGATTAAATGGCTAAAACTGCAGTACAGGGCCATCCAGCATCAAAGCTCAGGCAAACACACATGCAGTCTCATTTATGTCATGTTTCCTTTGCCACCTATACTCATCCCCTCCCAGCCTGATCCATCACCAGTGCACAAGCTTTCAACAGCAGGAGGGCAAGGAGGGGCTTTTGTGAAATTTTCAATCAGCCTCGGCTTCACAAGCTTCTCCGCTGTTTAAGATATTCTTGGAGGCTGCTCACAGCTTTCCTTTCCTGCAGTCTATCAGATCCTGCTCCGTCTGTCTCACTGCTCTGTCTGCAAATAGGTGAATCCAAGCGCTCACGCACACATCTTAACTCTCAATGCACCCCCTGGTCTGTAAAACCAGCATGGGGTCCCAGTTTCCTGACACACAATGATCTCTCAATTTAAGGGGAAGTAATCCAGTTAGCTCCTGCACATGGCCTCCATTTCTGGTTTCTTTATCATGACACCCCAAACTGTCTCCCCTCCCACCTGCCTGTTCGAGTTGCACAATGATTTAGTTTTAGGTTTTAAAAGCAACGGGGCTGAAGTGATCTGTGCACGGCTGGTTTAGTTGTTTTAGTCAGGCTTGTGAATAGGACTGTTGGGTTCTGGTATAAGCTCCAACATCTGCTGCATAGACACTGTTATTTTCTGAATTTGTATGCTATGAAACAATATTTAAACAAGACATGTTGGTGCATCATCCCCGATGTTGCTGCATGTTTAGTAAATTATTATTTTTCCAAACAAAAATAATGAATTTTCTCTGTTTTACAAAAGTGTGTTGGTCTCTTTCATTAATGGCATCAATGAAGCAATGTGTAGACATGGTAAAATATTTAAGAAAATGATTAAAGCCTCAGCATTACTTGGAGGAATGAATATTGGATGTTGCTTTTAATGTCAGAGTTTTGTTGAGACTGAGTCTTAGTATCTCATTTTCTGTAAATTGAAGTAAGTTAAAGCTAATTTTGTGTTTGCCAAGGTCAATTATTTGTGGCAGTCATCTTGAACTGGGCTGAATCCAAAAGTCAGTCAGTTGTAGATGTACATCTAATGATTGCTTTCTGGAAGTTTTATTAAAAACTGCTGAGTGATTTATAAAAATTTTTGCTGACAGACAAATAAGGTTAATAGAGACAACTATTACAAACGTTTCAAGCAAATGTTTTGTGCAATACCGTGTGTAGGCCTCTGTATGTGCAGCTCTCATCAACTCATTGTCAGATTTCATTCTTAACTCACTTTTGATTCTTTGAGTTTGAGGTTCTTAGATTGTTCCTTTATTTTTCCTGCACTCTGTTTTTTTTTTTTTAAATTATTAGTTTTGCTTTGATAAGAGTTTAAGTTGTATTTAAGTTCTGGGTCTCTGCCTGCATTTTGGGTTCTCAAAAAGCTATGTGACAGTCAGTGTGTTGGGAATGAGTCTCAATTAATTTTGCACCAAAATTTATCTCAGTATCTGTAAAATAGAAATGGGACAAATTATTATTTGAGAGGATGCAGATCTTCTCAATTCATTTGTTTAATAGAGATGATCAAAAGAGCTGTTCAGTTTTGAGTGAGTTACATGACAATGTCATGATCTGGACAAACTAAACTCAATCTTGTGATTCAACAGACCAGAACAATTATTAAAAGTAATGACTTGATGATTTTTTGATTACCTTTTTAGACTTCAACAGTCTGGCCCACTCTTTTTTATAAAATTGCTGCAGTTCACTGAGGTTTGAGGCTATTCTTTTATGCACAACTCTCTAAAGGCTCCACCACATTGCTTCAGATTAACACCTGAACCTTGGCAACAATTTATTTCATTTTTTCACCAGCCAATTTTTAGCAGACTTTTTTTGTAACATCTGACTGAACATGCTGTGCAGTAAGTTTGAACCAGCTTTCATTTATAAGACACATCTACAGTAAATGTTTGATTTTATATAATGCTTTTGTATCCAGGGGAACTAAATGTTAATTCAGTAACTGCAGGGTTTTCTGCTGTGTGGCTGCAAAACAAGCCCAAATCATGACCCTTCCACCTCTGTGCTTTACAGTTGTGGTACAGCATTTGATTTTTTTCCATATGTGCTGCTGTTTGTCCACACACATCCACTTTAGTAATTATCCAAATTATGTTTATTTAGAAGTCTAATTTATTTTGTTTGTTTTTATTTAGATGCAAATGTATGGCAAAATTTTAATGTATTTTCCAAAACCTATAGTGTCCGATATGTATCTCTCGTGTTACCTATGATTTCTCTGAGGATTGTACAGTCTGACCTCAGGTGAACGGCTATCTCAAATCTCTGAAACATTTTCCACTTGTGATCAGTCTTGCAGAGTGTAGAATGAATATATTAAGTATGTAGAAATTCTGCAATTTTAGAAAACATGGTTTAAATTTACTGCTGATTATTTTTTAAAGTATTTGATTACCAACACTTGACTTGTTTCATTTCATTAGATTTTCATACACAACATTTGTTTTTGTTGAATAATGACAGTCATGTGTTGATGTTTTTTGAGTTTATATTTATCCCATTTGAAACCAGTTAGAAAGTGGTGTTAGTTTTGATTGTAAAACTTTGAAAGTACAAGAAAACATACATAAATTTACACTTAGCTCATTTTTACAACATTATTTTTACCTGATTGCAGTTTTGGATGAGCACAAAAGATTAGGATAAGTCACTTAGAATATTTTAAATTATTTTAAAGATTAAATGAAACAATCTATGAGAAATGACATTTTAACAACCTAAAATTGACTAAAATAATAGCATAGCACCAAAAACAGATTATGTAAGCAGAGGTTTATTGGCATTACATTAACTACACAAAGTGATGATTAGATTTATTAAAGTTCGTACCAATTGAAATACTCGCTGCTTTCTATTATATTAAAATCACTGAAGGTGATGTCCTCACCTTACTGTTTTGTGGGGGTGGGGGTGAAAAAGTGAAGTGCATAAAAGTGTAAGTACTTGCTATGACTGCAAAGTATTTTAGCGGAAACCTTAGAGCTCCGCAGAGTAAAACTAATGTTTGATGTCAGGAAAAAAGCAACAGTAAAATCTTCTCTGAATTGAGAGCGACTGGCCGGCCCCAACCTCTGCAGCGAAACTAACCGGCTGAAGTTGTCAAGCTAGGAGGTCACGACTCCCTCATTCACACACACACACACACACAGAATGAGATATATACACACACACAACCAAAAAATGTGCCGCTGTTGCCATGGGAACAACCTGCCAAATCCTGTGAGTAAGATGTATTTAAATGGAAATTTATCTATCCCCGCACCACCTCCGTTGCACAAATCCAGATTCATTTCAGACAACCCCGTTAGCCTCTCCTCGCCCTCTTCTCCCTTGTCTTGGTGCATTTGGCCATGCTTGGTCGCGCCATATACACATCCCAGCCCAGAGGTTTTTAAGCAAATCATAGAACTTGCAGAGAAGCTGGTGGGGTGTGTGTGTGTGTGTGTGGGGG
>NW_013952552.1:788168-791813 GCF_001266775.1 Austrofundulus limnaeus
GTATGTGTGTGCACAAATTCACAAACACAGAAGGGAAAAAGGCAGCAAAGCTGTTTGGAGGTGAGGCAGAGAAGCAAAGGAGGAGGCTTGGTGTTGATTTAATTCAAATTGTCATGTCTCTGCTTGAAACTGAGACCCAATAATTCTAGCCTCAGTCTGAATTTACAAAGTGATACCAGCCATTTGGGGAGCGCACAGGAAGTGGATGCTGGTGCAGAGGGGGGTACAGAGTAGAGGCTCACAGATTCGGTCAAGGATACAATGTGACACAGGCTAAGTGGAAAATTAAAGAAGAAGTTTGTCGTCTCACTTTCTACCTTAAAATCCGGCACAGCACAGAAAGCCTGAGCCTGATTTTGATGAAGAAAAATAAAGAAGTAAACTGGATACGACAGACCAAAGCAAGTACCTTTAGCATGTTTGTCTACAGTTAATAAAAGCACAGCTAGCTTCAACTAGCAAACTGTTACTGAGCTCAATGCGTGGATGTTAATTAGTACAATGTAGTATCACTATTAATTTATTGAATTAATTGTATTATTAGATTATGGTTAAAATGATAATTACCAAAATCAAAATAGTTTTTCAAGAAGGAAGTCAAACTGGTAAAAAAAACAACAACCTTTTTTACAATTTAAAAGAGAATAAAAAAACTAAACCATCAATGGTGCTCAGGCCTACAGTCTAAGTAGTCACATGCTTCGTAATGACTTTAGAGTTCAAAGTAGGTTTTAATAAGAAGAAAATGATTTTAGCACACACATCATTATTTATGTCTGGATATGACAGCAACCTGTATGTACAACAGTTTAGACAGAATACCAGAGTACAAGTTCAGTAAAGGGTTTTCGTAAAAGGTTTATATGACTGTTTTAGAAGGAAGTTATGTTAGTTCCACCAATATCCTGATGCATCTCAGTAATCCAGGTAGAAAAATCAAAAAGAAAATAAAGTAGGTCCTCTGGACGGGTTTCTTTAATGAAACATCTCGTCTCTCCTCCAAGAGACTTCTTCAGTCTGAGGAGTTTCAAGTGATCTCAGCCTTATAAGCACTGCCTCCACATGGTGGACAAACAGGTTGGTCACATGCAAAAGAGCACCATCAGCCAAATGATAGGTTGTTAGTGGCTTGATTAGATGTAGCCCATCACCTGACAATCGTTGGGGCCCTGATTCACACCTTTTGCTCACAGGGGGCTGAGTCTCTTGCAATAACAGCGTTGTAGGAGGAGGACAACTGGACATGAAGAAGTCTCTCGGAGGAGAGACGAAACGTTTCATTAAAAAAGAACCCGTCCGGAGGATTTACTTATTTTTCTTTTTGATAGTTCCACTAATGTTCTGCTGATACTGCATGAGTACCAAAACTGCCTTGTTTTTAAATGGTAGTTTTTCAAGTAAAAGTGCCCATATTGGCTGCAATAATAATTAAACTAGAGGACAAATAAGTGTAGAGGGTGCCACTTCATTAAGCTTGA
Source organism: Austrofundulus limnaeus (assembly GCF_001266775.1). Lineage (NCBI taxonomy): Eukaryota > Metazoa > Chordata > Actinopteri > Cyprinodontiformes > Rivulidae > Austrofundulus > Austrofundulus limnaeus. Next base: position 789,647 of record NW_013952552.1, read on the forward strand.
CTTTATTCTTGAAATATTGTTTAGACGATATTTGTTCAAAGTTTTGTATTTATTTAATAGTTTAACTGTAAACTTAAAACTCAAGAACAAGCAGTAAAGTAAACTTGAAAAGAAATTAACCTTTTAATCATGACCGATGTGCCCCATCCTAGATCTCAATATGTATTCCACACTGGAGTCATGAATTTTTGAATGGCTGTGCTTGCATGAACATTTCAACATATGCTTAATAACTGTCTGCCGTTGGTAGACATACCATTTAAAATATTTACATTATTATAGCTTTAGCACAGAACTTATTGCCTAAATTTTATACATCCCTATCTGAGTCCAATGAAAAATGCTTCACATCAATGAAGAACTCAAACATTCATCATCTTTGGGATTTTTTTATATATTATTTTATAACAAGGTTGTATTTTCCATCAAGCTAACATAATTATAATGTCACCAGTATAATTCATTTCACCTTTCAGTGGTCAAAAAGCCTTGTTTTGTGTTCTTGTATGAGTACCTAGCTGAAGTTCTCGTTTTATATAAAGGCTGAATGTTGTTTAAAAAATGTTCCAGACAGATTGAGTCCAAACCCACTTTCAAGCGTTTTGTTTCACTTCACTACCATTGAGAATTTGCTTCTTGGTTTGCATCTCTCATTGAAACACAGTAAAACTGTAGGCATATCAAACATATTGGCACTTGTAAAAAACTGTGTACAGATGTAATCTTTTGGCTTTAAAATGCTACACTGAGTGTATGTTTTTTTTCTTTTTTAAGCACACATATTTAGTTTAGTTCTGAAGCACAACCAGTGATCTTACTAACCTGACAAAGAATAGTTTTGATTTAAATTAGCCCAAAGGTTTGTTGTGGCCCCTGAGCTATATTTTGATTATGTGCCACAGAGTAAGAAGCTGATTCTTGATTAAACTCATATTATGACTGTTTGGGGCCTTGATTTGTAAAGGCTGCTATTACAGAATATTTTATGCTGAATTTTTAAAAACACCTGGGGCCAAGTGCACCTCTCTCTCTATTGACTTGAGTAAAAACAAAAATCTGTGCATTTGATGCAAATGTCAGTTGCTCATATTACATAGTCATTAATTATGGATATATAAATCCCACTTTACTGGAGTTGGCAAGGGGAGAAAAGGTAAGGATACAGAGGTCAAGTTGCCCAGAGTTTTGCTTTGCCATCAGACCTGATCAAACTTTGCACATGATGCAAGAATTCCAACAAGGTTGAAGCAGCCAAACTAACCTAACTCAGTCCTTTTATATTGTGTGGTATTCAGACTATGTGCATACAGAAAATGGTTGTTATGTGCAGCGTGGCTCTGAACAGCCTCAGCAGTTGCAAAGTGTGCTTCGAGTAGGCACTGATAACTTGTTCCATTAACACCGGCCTTAACCAGGTTCCTTGGGGAGAGCATTGTATGTCAAACCATTCTTCTTATTTTACCAGCTTTACCGCCCACAGCCTGCTCTTTAACTGTTTACCTATATATTTTACCCCAACGAAAGAAATAATTAATCAGCAAGTACTCTCTCTGTAGCTCCATGCTAATGTGCTGTTTGTGATTAATGATAGTTTGAGGTTAATTTGCGCACCACAAAATGTGTCTCCTGTGTGTGTTTCTCAGTGTTGGCTTTTGTGCACACACTTGTGTTGTCCAAGGAATGTTCTGTTACTCTAGATCTAATAATGAATTGCTTAACCAACATTTACAGCTGCTTTAGGGCATGGAAATAGATACGCCAGGCTGTTGTACATTTATATACATGTCAATTAAGCTTTTTATGCAAACCAGCACTTTAAAAATAAAAGCATATGAGTCCCTATCCTCATCCATATTAGGCTACGAAGTCTCATTAAGCTTTATGGCTCAGCAAAACCAGGAGCTGATTCAGGAAAAAAAAATCAAGGAGTGGGATGGTCCCGAAAATTCATATAAACTAAAGTTTCCTTGATAGTTTTATGCATATTCCATTCTGATATTGTCATGTCATGTTGATAAACATATCCTAAAACAGGGGTCATCATCTGCTGGCTCTGATGGTTACTTTCTGAGGGGTCTTACAACTTACAAAAGTCAAAGTTTATGTCAGCTATGAACTTAACTTAAGGCTCTTGGAGCATATCATTTTCATTTAGCAAGAAATAAAT
>NW_013952552.1:793273-799664 GCF_001266775.1 Austrofundulus limnaeus
GACGTGACATGTTCGTACGAACCCTTTGTACGAACAAAAGTAAGAGAAATTTAGGAGAAGAATACGAACATGTTCTTGCATGAGGCCCATTGTTCTTATCTTCTCCATTTTTCACAGTTTTTATCACTTTCCTCATTCCTATTTTTGCTTAATCATAAGTAGGGATGGGTACCTTTGACATTTGAATCGATTCGGTACCAATATCCAGTACCTGGGAATTGGTACCAGAACTTAACGGTACCAATTTTCGGTACTTTGTGTATGTTGTTTTTAACAATAAACTTATTTCAAACATATTTCTTAATTTTTAATTTAAACAAATGTAAAGACAACATCCAACTCTTTGTATTGTAACATCCGTTGTTTAACAAATTTCTTTGAAGTAAAAATTATTGATAACAACTAATGCAGTGTTTTCTTATTGCACAAATTAGAATACAGCTCCACGTATTTCTATTGATGTCATTTCCCCGCTAGAAAAATGTGTAATGGAGGTCCATGGAAGACAATTAAGTTTAAATCAAATAAGCAAAAAAGAGGATGGAGTTAAAATAAATAAAAAATATTCAAGCTACATTTTGAACATCCAAAAATGTGCCCAACACTTCAAGTTTGCTGCTTGTGCTCTTTCAAGTCAGATGCGTTTGGACTGTCGGGAAGCAGCTCTGTTTTCCTCTGCCGGACTCTGTTTAATGGCGATGAAATAAAGAAAGTGGCGGGACTTTATTAACTTTGAGCAAACAATAGTCAAGCTCACAAGATAATTAATACACCAGATAATTCAGAGGCGGTCTGTTCGGCCAGTTTTACTCTAGGAGCTACGAGCTGCGAGGCTCGATTTCAACCTATGCCGAACTCTACTGAACCAGTGGGTGCTGACGTCATTACGCTCTTGCGCGATGCTGCGCTCAGGACAAGCATAGAAAATCTCCCACTCTTATGCCAATACGGTCACAATGATGCATTTAGGTACCGACACATGGTACCATTTGCTTTTACGTGAATAGGTTCTCGGTAGTACTAACAGAATTCAGTCGGTACTTAAAAAGTATCGAATTCGGTACCCATCCCTACTCATAAGGAAGTCCTTTCAACTCTCCTGCATTTGAAATTATTTTCTAATCGAAAATCTTCTGATCTAAAATATTTTGAATTTTCCAGTGAAGTACAACTGGCTTTTGTGCAGTGTATAAATTGATTATCAACATCTTGCAATAGCAACATGTCAATACTTATTTGTATAACATAAAGCTGTTTAAAAGCACTTTACCAAAAATATCTAAACAAAACACTTCCTGACAACTTTTCCATCACCTTTCCAGTCTTTCCATCTCTATATTCTACCACTTGTCCAAAGTTGGTGGCTTAAACAAGAAGTCCATAAGAGAAACCCAGACATCCTCTCCCCAGCGACCCTTTGCACCAAGTCCCGGGGGACCCTTAAGTGTTCCCAGGCCAGAGAAAATACATAATATCGCCAGCTAATCCTGGGTCTTGCTGGAGAGTGTATGCATTTTATGCCAGTACAATACTGTGTACTGGCCTTAGTAGGATACATACAGGCATAGCCGTCATCCAGGAACCTTGGATAGTAAAATCTATGATACAAGGCCTGGAATTCTCAAGGGGCACACTTCTACATGATGCGAGCAGCCACAGACCTACAGCAGCTGTAGTCCTGACAAGAGGTGAGATACTGCTCCACCTAACATGATGTTGTAGCAGTGCAGTTGGACATTCAGTCAAATCATTGCAGCCTCTGTTCATCTGCTGTTTCATTCACAGCAGCCACCTCCATCACAGGAGTTTATGACAATAGTTACAAGTTTATGACAATAGTCATAAACTCTATGCTAAAATAAGGGCCTCACAGTACTTATTGGTTGTGATGCAAATTTCCATTATGTGTGCTGGGGGAGCTCTGATATTAACCCCAGAGTCAGATCTGTTAGAATACTTGCTGACAGAAACATGCTTTTCTGGGGCAATGTACTGTATACCTTCCAAACTGTTAATAGGGATGAGTTCATTGATATAACAATCAAGTGTATGGACTTTGTAAGCAAAATATGTGATTGGGAGGTGTCCCCAGAAGAATCTGTCAGACCACTGAAAATTTCAGTTTAAGCTGAAGATGGAGAAACCATGTTCAGTCACTTATAGAAACCCCAAAAATATGGACTGGAATCTGTTTATCAGCAGTCCAACTCAGCTGATGGGTGGGAGAATTGCCAGGATTAAAACTGTGCAAGGCATTAAGACAGAGGTCACCTAAAAGTCTGCCTGTCCGGAGAAAGTCTTGAGGTCATCAAAGCAGCTGGCTTGGTAGACCAGAGTTGTCTGGCCTGTGCAGGGCAGTAAGAGGTAAATGGTAAAGATACAAATTTCAGCCAAGCAAAACCAGGTGGGAACAGTATGTGCAGTCACTGTACAAGTGAATTTGGTCAAAGTTTTGTGAAGATGTTTACAGGCCTCATGCCTCTTCTAAGCTTGACAAACATTTTGCAAAAGGTCCAGTTAACAATCTTTCATTATTCCACCAAAAAGATTGTCAGTCACACAGACAAGTGTGCTTCAACATTTTCTCCAGGTACACTTTCCTTGGGCAGAAGAGACTTCACAGCTTGTCACGGTTGCTAACTGAAATGCAACAGAGGATGACTGGAGCCGAGCTGCAAGTATTATTATTATTAATAGGTTTGACCTATTTAAAGCTTGTGGTTCAGATGGCATTTCCCAGTTCTCCTTCATGAGGACTTGCTTCTGGACACAATAACTAGAATATATGTTGCTTTTCTAGTGAACAGTTGTGTGCCAGTTGGGTGGAGGACAGCAAAGGTTGTCCTTCTGCCCAAACTTAGCAAGCCAACATATAGAGAAGCAAAATCTTTCAGACCCATCAGCCTAGCATCTTTCTTGTTGAAGGGAATTAAGAGGTTGATAGATAGACATGTAATAGATGGCATTTTAATGCTATCACCTTTAAATCCTGAACATTGTGCATATCAGGCAGGTCTTTCTACAGAAACTGTCTTACATAATGTTGTTTTGTGAACAGAACAGTCTGGCTTGTGGACAATATGCACTTGACTGCTCTTTGGACATACAGGGGGCATTTGACAATACATAGAGAGAGCACTTGCTAGCACATTTTCATGTTTCGGACAAGGATAGTTATTTTAACTCTGGGGGACTGTTCAAGAATTGTTTACCTCTGGTAGAGTTATCTACACAGAGGATTAATTTTGCCCTGTGTTGGCTCCTGACAGCCTACTAAGTGAGTGAAATAAATCTAGACTCCACACACAAGGGTGTGCAGATGTCTTTGTCATAGAAGGTTTTTGCCTGAGTACTGTTTATAACCTAATGCAGAGGGAACTAAACATATTATCCAGATGGTGCTGGAAGCAGGGAATTTCTGTCAATCAAAACAAGACAGAATTTGTTATTCTCAATCATATTAAGTTAAGGAAGGATTACTCACCTCCAAATTTGGAGGGAGTAGTGCTCTCCTTGTCAGAGTCAGTTACAGTAAATTTTTGGGTGTCTATCTAGACCAGAAGCATAACTGTAAAAGACATGTAAATGAAAAGCGTAAGAAGGCAGCAATGTGCCTACTCCAGTACTGTAGAAATGCAGGTAGTTCTTGGGGTGCTACCCCAAAGATTACAGATGGATATACATGGCCATAGTCCCCTATGCTATGCCATGCTGCTTTAGTGTTGTGGGTTCGAGTTCAAATTGAGGTGGCAAGAGTGATGCTCACTCATGTGCAACAAATGGCCTGCTTGAGCATCACAGATTCCATCAAAACAACACCCACGGCAGCTCACTAAGTCCTACTGGACATGGCTCACCTAGATTTGCATTTCTTATTGGAAGCTGCATCCAGTGCAATAAGGTTAGGCTGGTCTAGTAGGTGAAAAAGCCTTTCTGATTCAAAGCACACTAGAATCTGGAAGTGTACATTGCTACTCTTCCAGTAACTGGAGGATCTGGAGACAGAGTGGTCAAAAATAATATTCTAGGTCAAGTTTTAAGACAGAGATTTAATATAGGTCTTCCTGGAGCAACACCTCTGTGGTGAACATGTTTCTCAATCCTTTATAATGTTTTCAGATGTATCCCCCTTGAACAGGCCAGCAGGTGCAGGGGTGCTGATTTTGCACAATGGTGAGAGAGAGTACAAATACCCACTAGTTTTGCAACTATATCTCAAGCCGAGATATACTCAATCCAACAGTGAGTGGCATCTCTCAAAGACCTTCGATGTACATAGATGAAAATACTCATCCTAACATATAGCAAGCTGCTATTGGAGCTCTCCAAGGGCCATACTTGAAAGTGTGTTGAAGGAGTCAACTAACTGGGGAGAGACAACAGTGTTTCTGTTAAATGGGTACCAGGACATACTGGCATTGGTAACAAGAGAGCCGACTACCTTGTAAAAGCTGGCAGTCAGGCACACTTTAAAGGACGAAAGCCTTTTGTAGGCATTTCAGAATCAGTTTTATTGCCATTGTCAGTGAACATTCACAGACTAGGAACTTGCAGTTAATAACACCCATTCTTTTTAGACACACATAACAAACTTAGGAGAGAACGGATGATCAGGTCTTGTGCAACAAGGTTGTGCAACCTTTTGGAGCTTGGAAATACATAATAGGATAGATGAGTTAAAAAATATGCTCTGATCCTATGTTTACTCATAAACACAGAATCATATGAACAAAAATGACTCGCTAGAGCAAGGCAGCTGGGGGGGGGGGGGGCTGAGGATCAAACACATGGTACGGAGGCGGGATTCAGTGGAGCTAGTGACATTTCAGGTCAAGTTCACTCTGTGCTGGAACCAATCCGAGACCAGGACCCACCAAAGTCCAGAGACTAGATCTTGTCTTCCGAAGCTCAGACCCAGAGTTCAGGGTTTCCCCTTTCTCCCTCACCACAGCCTTCAGACTGATCCTCACGGATGATTCAGGGAAAGGGAGTGGGGAATCAATCCTTTGTTGACATACCATCCTGGGAAGTTTTGATAACTGCCAATCGACCAAGACCAGCAGCTGCTGGGATCCGAAAGACAAACACAGTTGTTTTGAGACAAGTGGCCTCGAATTTCTTGCCACCTTAAAGTCTTAACTGCATCTCTGAAATGGCAAAAAAATGTTGAATGTTCTGAATTTCATCATCTCCTCACCTCTTTCCGTCTGAAACTTCACCCAGCCAAAGTGCACCTACATCTCATGGGCACGCGGCTAAACTGCGATTCTCCAGAATCACATTCAGTTTGCGACTTATTTCCCGCAGCATCTGAGTCTGTGCATTACTAGCATGAGAGATTCCATCCATGGTTCCTGACAGCCTCTCACAGGCCCGGACTGCTGTCATAATTACTTTCATTTTCCGATAAGCCAGATATTCGCCTCCGCCAATCAGCAGAAATCCAGTTGTCATAAATCAAAATATGTGCAAATCTTCCACGTCTTCATTGGAAAGCGGTGCCAAACAGATCAGGTTCCAGCCCCAAGGACCACTGACCTGACCAGCATCAACCATTTCATTGGGAGAGCTACGTTTCCCTCGTTCCAATCTCAGTGTGGAAAAATAGTGTCAATTGTGTTCAGAGACCAGTTCATCAAATTCATAATTTCTTTTGGTTTTGGATGATAGGTAGAAGAAAGGCTTGGAAAAGCTGCAAAGCAGGAAAGGAGGGACAGGTTCGGGAGAGAGAGCAAAAGTGTCCGACTCCTCTGAAGGCCAAGCAGAAAAAAAAAGTATTTCAACGGTCTGTAAGACTGCCCTACAGGCCTGGATTAGACAGTAATACTCATTCCTCTGGAGGGAACTGACAGACTGTAGACAGTCACTGGCACTGATAAATGGCCCAAATCTTAGGTTTGGGAAAGCTCTCATTGCCCTGACAAGGAAAACGTTAAATACACTGGTTGGAGTCCTAACTGAGCACAATCTGCTGAACCTCTACAAAATGGTGATAGAACTTCACAACAATGGTCTGTGTGATGCCTGTGGCATTGAATTAGTGACCCCTTTGCACTACTTAGTCGATTGACTGTTTCTGGGTAGTAAAAGTATTCTTGGGGACCCTTGCATGGATCTGTAAAGCTTAGAACACAAGAGTGTTTCTAACCATGTGCCCTTTATCCAAGGGACACAAAGGTTTCATTAAAACTCAGTGTCTTTTGGGGAGAGCAAATGTCCCACTCATATTCAATTCAATTCAATTCAATTCAAAAATACTTCATTGATCCCAGAGGGAAATTAGGTGTTGTTGTAAATCATTTAACTAAAAACTTATTGTAGATGCTGATGGCTGTGGGCAGGAAAGATCTTCTGTAGCGGTCTGTATTACAGCGAAGTTGAAGAAGCCTCT
>NW_013952552.1:800423-809606 GCF_001266775.1 Austrofundulus limnaeus
CCCGCAAGACTTTTTGTCTTTTTGACACCCTTTCGCCGTGTTTCTGCCCATCTTGCCCCGAGTTTCCATCACAGGCTGAATTGTGTTAAAAGCACTGGAGAAATCAAAGAACATGATCCTCACAGTGCTGCCTGCTTTGTCCAGATGACAGTGGGTTTGTTGAAGCAGGTGTATGATGGCGTTGTCAACTCCAACTCCACGATGATAAGCAAACTGCAGGGGGTCCTGATGCGTGCTTGTTTGCTTACTCAGGTGGGTCAACAGGAGTCTCTCTAGGATCTTCGTGATGTGGGATGTCAGGGCAACAGGTCTATAGTCATTGAGGGCTGATGGGTGAGTTTTCTTTGGGACTGGAACCAGACAGGATGTCTTCCACAACACTGGCACCTTCTCCTGGGTCAAGCTAAGGTTGAAGAGGTGTTGCAGAATCCCACAGAGCTGGTCTGCACAGGCCTTCAGGACTSTGGGGCTAACACCATCTAGACCTGCAGCCTTGTTCTGGTTCAGTCTCTCTAGCTGCCTCTTCACCTGACTTCTAGATACAGAAAAGTGGGAGGGGGAGGGAAAGGGAGCATCAGCATCTTTTGATTTAGTTGAAGACAAACTTGTGGATGTAGAAGAAARRTYCAYGACTGAGGTTGAAGATAAAACATCTGAGGTTTGACAGGAAAGCTGTGGGTCAAAGGAGGGTGATATGTCTGATTGGCTGGGGGCAGGAGAGGAGGAAGATGAGCTTGTTCCTGAGCTGAACCTGTTGAAGAATGTGTTCAGCTCATTTGCTCTGTCCAGACTTCCATCCATCCGATTCTCCTTTTGCTTGAAACCTGTGATCTTCTTCATCCCTGACCACACATCTCTGATATTGTTCCTTTTCACTTTTCTCTCCAGCTTCCTTCTATAAACCTCCTTGCTGTCTCTGATCTTGACTTTGAGCTGCTTCTGTATACTCCTCAATAACTCCCTGTCTCGATCCCTAAAAGCTCTTTTTTTCTTGTTTAAAAGTTCCTTTAGCTCACTGGTGATCCAGGGTTTGTCATTAGGGAAGCATCTCACTGTTCTGCTGGGGATGGTGTTGTCCACACAGAAGTTTATATAGTCAGTCACACACTCAGTCATGGCATTTATGTCATCCTCATGTGGCTGGCAAAGAACAATCCAACTTTTAGCTTCAAAACATCCCTATAGGGCTTCTTCAGCTTCATGTGACCACTTTCTCACGGTCCTTGTAGTTACAGGTTGTCTCTGAGCAAGTGGTTTGTATTCTGAGCAGAGATAAACAAGGTTGTGATCTGAATTACCCAGAGGAGGTCTTGCATTGGCTATATAAGAATCCTTAACATTTGTGTAAAACAAATCCAGTGTCTTGTTTTCTCTGGCAGAGCAGCTGACAAACTGTTGAAATGTTGGCAGTGTAGCAGAGAGTGAGGCATGATTAAAATCACCAGACATTGCCACAAATGCACTGGGGTGTTGTGTCTGTATCTTTGCAACAACGGAACTGACGATATCACATGCATTGTCAGCAACAGCTGAGGGTGGAATGTAAACAGCTGCCAAAATGACACTGGTGAACTCTCTTGATAAATAATATGGATGAAAACTTACTGCTAAGAGTTCAATGTCTGGACTGCAGTGACGAAACTTCACAGTGACATGTCCTGGATGACACCATCTGTTGTTGACAAGCACTGCTAATCCACCTCCTTTCTTTTTCCCACTGCTCTTTGAATCTTGGTCTGCTTGTAAAGTCTGGAAGCCTGGCAGAGAGATGTTGGCATCAGGGATATGATCCTGCAGCCATGTCTCAGTGAAACACATAATACTGCATTCCCTATACTCTTGCTGAGTCCTTGTCAGGGCTTGAAGTTCATCTAGTTTATTAGCTAATGATCTCACGTTACCCATTAGGATTGATGGAAGTGATGGTTTGAACTTCCTCCTTCTCTCTCGCCTCTTTGCTCCAGCTCTGCATCCGCGATGCCTCCTTTTCAACTCCTCAGGGATTTGCAGCTTTAGTTGATGTATTATTTCAGATTTTGCAATATTAATCAGCTGCTCCCTGTTGTAAACCTCCCTGTTGCTATGGTTATACATCATAACAAAAAGCAAAGTATAAAAAAAGTATTGGCAGAAACCAATCCAGCTGCACAGCACCCAAAACACAAATGAACAGCCGTCCAAAAGAATAACTTTTTCTGCAGAAAGGCAGGAATGAACGTCTGAAAAGAAAATCTCAATAAAAGTAACAGAGCTACTCCAACGTGCTGCCACCCTCAGCGGCGCAATTCCAGGACATGGGTTCTTTATCCATCCATACTCACCATAGCTACAAGTTTAAGCCCTCGTTCTTCCCCAGGGCCTCCTACCAGTGGGACATGCCTGGAACAGCTACAAATACAGAAGGCATCATAATCAGATGTCCAAAGCACCTCAGCTGACTCCTTTTCACAGTGAGGAGCAGCAGCACTGCAACACTGTAATAAGATAGCAGGGGTTGTCACTCCAGACTATTCTGCTAAATTTGCTGTAAAGCTATGTACTGAAAGTAGGCATATACTAGCTAGCAGAAAATTTATAATCAATATTAATATATATATATTTTTTTGTTTTGTTTTTGGCTGCTTCCTTCTTCAGGGGTTGCCACAGCAAACTCACATGAAGATTTAGAAATTGTTGTATGTCAAATGCCCTTCCTGACGCAACCACTGTCTAACAGCAGCCCAAACATGTGGGGCAGAGAGCTGCTAGATAGCAGCTGGAGTGGCAGCAACAACAGCAGACAGCAGAGTGCTTTTTGTGCTTCTCACCATTTTTAACATGTAGGAGAAACCCATTCTCTTCCTTGGTCCAAGCGAAAGTTTGTGCATTCTTTATTCTGGATTAATTGTTTTCATGCTCAAGTCTGAATTGCCTGCATGAAAGTGCATGTCGTTGAAAAAAAATGACGGAACCAACTGCAGTATTTACCTGACATGGATTCAACAAGCACAGCAGTGAGGTGTAAATGTGTAACTTATCCTCAGTCAGCATATGAAAAACACCAACATTTCTAGAGATATTTCACATAATAAACAAATATCTCTGGCACTCCACATTTCTGCACCCCTGCTTCCACTTTTATAGGTTACACTATATAGCCACTTCCTCATCTTCTCTGTTTCTTTCACCAACATGTTAATTTTGATCCACTCTGATCACCTCCCTAGGAATACTCTCTATGACCTAAACTAGATTCTTCCAGAATTTCTCCGTCTCCTCTACACTGATGACATACAACATGGGATTTTCTTCTCCTACCTTCAGACACATCCCACTATCTGACCCTTCTGCTACATTCCTTGCAAACTCCGTCCTCACAATCATCTTTGTTCCATTTCTCCTCCTATCCACACCACAGTAAAACAGCTTAAACGCTACCAATGCTACAGGCCTTGCTGTCCTCCCACTTGGTCTCTTGCACTCATATGTCTACCTTCCTTCTCTGCATCATGTCAGCCAGCCTTCTCTTTACCTGTCATTGTCCCTGTTTAGAGTTGCTACTTGCAGTCCTACACTCTTGACCTTCCTCTTATTCCTCTGTCTCCTGGCGCATTTTCCTCCTCATGGTCGTTGATTAATAGCAGCACAGTTTTCTCCAGCACCCTTTGTTAACCTGAGCCTCGACCAATCTGGTATGTCATCATTTGGACAAGGTCGCATGTTTGTTCTGACAAAAGTGCTTTAGATCGATGACCTTCCTGATGCAACCCTCACGTTTTACCCTGGTTTGAGACTGGCACAAGAAATACACCATCTTGTGCTCCCTAGTGGCTGGTTCCTAGTGACTGGTTCAATCAGTCCTTTCAGTCAGTCCTTGCATTTCCTTACAGTAAATGCAAGAGCTAAAATGTAATCATTCCTCTAAAGCTTCATCATTTGCATTGGATCACCTCAGTAATCAGTGTCACACCATGGCTTTTTATTGCTGAAAAGCCCTGGCTTTATGATGACAGATGCCAGCACTCAGAGTGGCACACTGCTGAGCTCATTATTTAGGCATACTCTCATCGGAAAGCACAAATCTATGTGTCAATTAAATGAAGCTTAAGTTGTATGACCTCATCATACTTTGGTTTTCAAGGAGTGGCTGACGGGAATTAGTCAGATGAATCTCATTATGTGTGCCTCTCTACTTGCCAGTGTAAAACGTTCACCACTTTGTCCCTTGATTTTATACAGAAGGACAGTTTTATAAGTTTGAAATAGTTTTATTCAAGCTCAAAATCTGACTGTCATGCTGCGTGCATCCAGTTTAAGTAAATCCAACACAAGGGTAGAGAGAAAGAGATCTGTGAATATTGTTGCCACTTCTGTTCACAAACAAAGGGAAGATATTTGAGATATTCAGCTTCATGAATGATTTGATTTTCCCTCTGAACAAGTCCAAACCAGCTTGGTAAAACAAACCAAAAGAAAATAAAGCGGTCTTGTGGTTGTCTTGGTAACAGTTACTACAGCTTTGTTCTCTTTCCAGACATTTTCCCTCAAAATAATTTTCCCCATTATAATGCACCCCTGGGCTGTGTTGTGCCGTGCTGATTCAGTGTATGAGATGTTTTCATGTGTCCCTTGCCAAATGCTTCCTCTCTGCTGAACATGTTAACGACCACCCCAGATGGACTGCATCACTTCCTCAGAGAGCAGCTTGTGAATGCTCAAAGTGAGACAAGACAGGGGACAGACAGAAGACAGACAAAGAGGAGAAGAGTGGTGTCTGCCAAGAGAAGGAGGCGAGATGATGAAGAGTAAATCACTGAATGCTTTTCCTTTTACATCACATGTCAGAAAGCTTTTGATGCATGTTGACATGCAGGAGTGGCTTTGTACAGCACATCCCCCAAAAGTACAACTCCACAGCATCACACTGATATTCACACACAGTTATCTACCACTGCAAAAAGCTTGTATCCTATAAAAAGTATGGATTTAAACTGTGTGTACCATGACAATATACTGTATGCCAAGCATTTTATGAATTTGAAATACTGCTCCCTGACCTTCATGCCTGGGTTTTTGATTGTTTTATGATGAGAATGGACAAAGCCATTTTGGTCAAACCTTTTAAATGACATTATGCACATTTATCTCATGCAATGTTATGAGATCTTTTGAGCTGTATTAGTGATCAAATTATGTTTTGTGAATGACTCTGAGGTGATACTCAATAGTTTACATATTTGTTAAACGGACTGCATTATAGTGATCATTGTGTTTGTTATGGTTGCTTGTCATGGTGGCCATCTTGAAATTGGTTTTTCTAGAAGTTAAGGTCAAAATTATAAAAAACAGAGCTTATGTGACCAGTTAGCACTCAGAGTATAAATCAGAATATTTCACTCATATTTCACCTTACAGGATTTCACAAAAAAACTGCAAATGAATATCTTATTTTATACAAATAGTGTTTTAAACAGGTAGAGTCCAAATCTACCTTTTTTCAGTTATCTGTCTGAAAAACTGTTCAGTTTTGCATTTATTTTAGAAGATAGCTAAAACAAATAGGACCTTTACTTAAACGTCTTTGAGTTTAAAATTAGATTTTTTGGACAGTCTGAGCAGCAGCATTTCTTAAGCAAACTTAAAGCATTATAACAAAAAACGTAGGCTGAGGATACATGAGTTTTCAGAGATAATTGTTAAATCTTAAAAATTTAGCCTGCTTTTCAGCACAATAAAGCACTTACCTTCATTAACCTAAGTTTGCTTAGTTAAACATAGACATGTGTAGAAATATAAGAATCTTGGCTAAAAACTCATAAAAACATTTCTACATTCACCGTACACAACATAAACTTCAAGAAAACCCCTTGGGGCTTAAGAGGTTATATCAAGAAATTCAAATGTTGAAACATATTCCAGTATTCATACCCCTTGCACGTCGTTCATCGCTTTTTTACATTTTTGTCCCTTTCTGTGCATGTGTATTTGTGCTCAGTTTTGGGTTGAATAAGCAAAATATCTCACGAAATGCTAGATAGACTTTAAACACTTAAAAGTAATAATTAAATGTACATCTACAGCTAGTGAACATTTGGATTTGATCCAATTTAAGATCTAAACAACCTCAGCAAAAGTGCAAATATCTATAACTCAGTTTTGTAAATATTTTTCTAAAATTTAGCGTTTCAGAAACTGAAAGCTACAGCACATACTTCCCACATAGTAAAATTTGTCTGGCCCAGTTTTAGCCCACATAAGGTGCTAACACTCGGCCCAGAGGTGGTTTACCAGAAGTGGTCCATGCGTTGGCCAGCACAACTGGGCCAGTTGTGGCGTGCCATCTTAAAAAGTGTACAATCATTCCCTGGCCCACATCCAGTTGACCAACCCCTTGCCATGCCAACAATGCCAACTTGACATCGGATCCATCCCACACCTGTCTGCTACATGGGTTGGAGCTTTTCACATTGATCCATAAATTCTGAAGTCAACACAATTCAAGATGGCTGCCACAGCTAATTAACTTTAGCCTTCATAAAATGTCTATACATCAGTGATGTTTGTGTTGCTGCAGCAGGGCTGTCGAGTGACAAAACGTAATACCAGCAACAGAACAGAACTTAAATGCATTCTTTGTGTAAACAGAAGAACACCAGTGTTTAAACATTTCTGTGTGTCAATGGAGTTTTATCTGATTTTTTTTTCCATTCACTATATCTTATCTGCATCTACACAATATAAATAAAAACGTAATGGAAGCCCCACTATGGTTACATGATGTGAAACAGCAATTTTGCAATGTTATTCTCTTGCATTACTCTTGTATCCATGACAGCAATTTCTTCTGTGAGTAATAATGCCGTCAAAACTGAAGAACTGAGTTGTAACCAATCTTAAATATATATATATATATATATATATATTCTAAATTTGGCAGCACACATATGTTCAAAGGCCCACGTGTCCCTCCTCAGACTACCGGACATTGAAAGTTCAGACATGAATCAATGGTTCACCTCCAGACACCTCCTCTGACCATGGCTGACCAAACTCATTCAGCAGGCTTCAAGGCCATGCATCCTTGATGGTGGGGCCCTCCCTTTTCTCTCTGATCTCCACACCAGAATACAGTTGGATCGATGTCAAGGAGAAGGAAGGTCTTGTTCTCCACTCCTCTCTCAGGAACCAGATAAATGGATACCATCCCTGAAGCACCTCCCACCTCCTTATCCTCCCCTTTTCTTCCCACTTCACTCCTTCTGCATATTTTTTCTCTCAAATGTGGGAAATCCCTGCACCTCTCACCCCAAACTCATCTGTATTGTTCCATCTGTGGTTCGCCTCGTCGAAATGAGTGCATTTCAAAACGAATTCCCGTTTCATTTCGCTTGAATCGCAACGTTTGTGTGCGAAGGTGTCTGTGGGAGAGTGAGACTGTTTTTATTTTTAAGTGCTTCTCCAGAAGGTCAGAGGCAGATGTGGTTTCATGTTTAGTTTGGATCCAGCCCGACAGTGATTTGCTCAGCTTCTGCTACATCTCACATTGTTGTAATGAAATGGGATGTGAGCCTCAAGGTCAGAGTTTCACTCAGTGTGTCTGTGTGTGTTGCTCTTTTTACACTGGCATGCATTTTTGTATGTATGTGTAAGTTTACGTATTTCTTTAAGTCTGGCAGTACTTTTGTACGTTTACGAGTAAGCACACTTTTTCTTTCACTGGGTCTCGCTTTCTGTGTTTATGTGTTTGCGCTCCAGTGTTTTCATGTGGTCAGCTGAGGTTGATGAGAAAGCCAGTGTTTGGTGTGGGGGAACCGATGTGGCTGCTGCTCTGTTTATACAAGTCCCCGGCTGTGGAAGTCCGGGTTATTCAACTGGAGGCCCTGAGGCCACTTCCGACCCGCAGGTGAACTTAGTCTGGCCCACAGATGAGTTAGCTTAAAAATAAAACTTGATTTCAAATCGAAAAACAACAAATTCAGGGGAGAAACATTTTTAAAAAGAATATATTTCGGTATTTTGTCACTTCCGGAACACCATGGAGTGAAGACGTGCCTCTCGAGGCTCCGCAAAAGCAGGGACAAAACATTTATTTTAAAGCACACCCCTATATATAAATCAGCCTCGCATATGTATATAATGGTGCGCTTCTAATCCCTGGTCTATTTGACACCTTTTTTGGTCAATAAGTCGTTTGTTTTAATAACTTTGTGACGGGCCACAGTTGTCGCCCCGAACCTAGCCGGCGTGCGCTGGCTGCGGAGCGCCCGGCGCGGGCCCGGAACGGACTGGTTTGTCGCTTCTGGGTGGACCCCTTGTCTCCTGCATGGTGGTACTAGGACTGATACTACTACGGACACGGTACTGCGACTCTTGAAAAATGGACAAGAGGGAGGCTGGGGGGCCTCGTCGGAGACGTGCCGCCGCTGAGACGGACGCCGGGTCGGGCGCGCTTCAGATGGATGAGGCGCCGCTGGGAAGTGACGGGCGTGGATCAGATACACCGCTCAGTGAGGCAACATTCACCAAAGCACTGCAAGGTCTGAAGCAAGACATTTGTGATACTTTTGACTCGAGGTTCGACTCTCTTACTCTCACATTAAGGTCAGAAATTAAATCCGTGAAARCTGAGCTTAATGCTAATATAAACTCCATCCAGTCTCTTGTTGAATCTCAGGGAGCCACAATCAAAGAGCTTGAGGTTTCTGCTACCTCTTGCAGTGACAATCTGTCCTCCCTGCAGTCCTCTGTATCTGGTTTAGTAGAGGAAGTTAAACAACTACAGGCTAAATGTGAGGATCTGGAGGGAAGGTCAAGGCGTAATAATATTCGTCTCATCGGGCTGGCTGAAGGACTGGAACTGCCTAGTTCTAGAGAATTCGTCTCACAGCTTCTGCGTGACCTTTTGGGATTGGAGGATGTGCCGCTTCTGGACCGGGCTCACCGATCTAGCAGGGAAAAACCTAAAGAAGGAGCTCCACCTCGACCAATTATCATCAGAGTGCATTACTTTCATGTGAAGGAACTGATTCTGCGCCGGGCAAGTGCTGCTGCACCTCTTCTCTATCAGGGCAGGAAAATTTTTGTCTTTCCAGACTTTACGTCATCAGTGGCCAAAAAACGCTCCCAATTTGGGAATGCCAAACGTCTCCTACACTCATGCCCTGGTGTTAAGTTTGGTCTGTTCTACCCTGCTGAGTTGAGAAT
>NW_013952552.1:814564-828123 GCF_001266775.1 Austrofundulus limnaeus
CACACACACACACACACACACACACACACACACACACACACACTCCTCTGCAGCTTTCAATTTCACATTCGTCACTCTTCTAGGAAGCTGCTACTATAAGCGAGTCAGCTCAGGGTGATGGAATTAAAATAAATCAGGTTTGTAAAACCAGGATTTATGTTTTACTCATCCACCGGCCTTAGTCAGCAAATGAGTCACGTTGATGTTTGGTTTCACACAAGTTTTACAGAAAGCCGAGAACAATTTGATAGCTGCCACAGAGGAATCTACAGTCAATCACTCTAATCAGTTAAGTCATTTGCTGTTCTGATTTTATGTTGTCCTGGGAATCAGTGACTCATGAGCCTGGCTTTTGAACAAGACTGAACATTTTGGTTTAAACTATACGAAGGATTCTTTTTTATTATTATTTACGGTCAAATCTGTGTGCAAACTTGCAGAAGCAAAAAATATAGTTTGTATGTGCTGTATATAAAGCCATAATCAGAGGGTAATTTCTGTTATGGATCATGAGTTTTTCCTATTTCTTTAAGAATGGTTAAATTAAAAATTTAGCTTACTCACTGCAATCATCCATCCAACTGATCTATCCATAGTTGCAACACGTCCACCATGGGGTAACTAAACATCCCACACTCCAGTGACACTCTCCAGCTCTTCCTGGGGAATCCTAATGCATCTTCAGACAAAAAAGAATATATAATCTTGCTAGTGAGTTCTGGGTCAGCTCCAGGGTCTTCTCCCTGTGGGACAAGCCCAGCAAATCACAGTGAGTTGCCCTCATTTGACTTGTTTAACTGTGGAGGAGCAACAGCTCTACTCTAAGCTCCCATTGGATGGTGGAGTTCAGAAGTGTGAAGTAACTAAGTACAAATATCTATACTTTACTTGGGTAATTATTTTTCAGCCAATTGTGTACTTTTACTCCATAATTAAAATAAAAGGTAAGCTGCAGAAAGTCAGTATTATAGTCATTTTAGCTTGTTTGCATTTAGGCTTATTATTGTTATAAAAAGTAAATAAATAAAAAAAATACCCAGATAAATTGTGCCTCCTGGATAGAGTGAATTTGCTTGTGGTTAGATGTGAAGTATAAATATATACCATTCTGACTTTTGGTTTGTATGCAATCCATCACAGCTGCACATGATACAAATCATGGCATGCTCCAACAGGCCATAGCAGACATATGTAGCCTTGTATGAACATGACCATGGCAGAGGTAATGTATATGTAGCTGAAACAGTAAATTTTTTTCATCATTAACATTTTAATTATAGACATTAAGGTCTTGCAATGGGTCACATTCCAATAAATGTATTTTTCACAGTCTAACCACTAATTTTTATGCAATACTTTTACTTTAAACACTTAAGTACATTTTATATTAGAATTTTACTTTTGATATTAAAGTACAGTAAATGTCAAATCTTTTAAGACTTTTACTCAAGTAATATTCTTAGAGAAGACTTAACTTTTACTAAAGTCATTTTATGGTAAGATACTTGTACTCAAGTCAAGTATCACTTTGAAGTACTTTATACAACACTGGTGGAGTTCCTCACATTATTTCTAAGACTGAGTCCAGCCATCCTATGGGGGGAGCTTATTTCAGCTGCTTGTATTTGGGATCTTATTTTTCCAATCATGAAATTCTTTGTTACTGACCTTATTCCCATAGATTGGGGATGAAACCTAAGCAAACAAGCAAACCAAAAGATTTGCCTTTTGAATCAGCTCTTTCTTCACCACAACAAACAACAGCAATGTCCTCTGTGGAAAAGACCAATTAGATCAATTATTAAAACGTAGTTAATTTATGTTGTATCAATTCTGCATTCAAGGCATCTTCAGCACAAGTTCATTAAAACACCAATTTAATCCAAGTTAATTTTATCTATGTTAGTTCACTGAATTCATAAATATTAGACTCAGTTAAAAAAAAACTATTAGATAGAATTTTTATTTTTTTAGCCTGTCATAGCAGCACAAACAGCACCTCTGCAGGGCTAGTTTGGAGTTAAAACTAGTGTTTTTTATTGGTTTATTTAGTTTATTTATTTCTTCATCATCAGTAACTTTTTTAAGTGAAGAGAAAATAGAGAAAGAGAGAAAAAAACAGAGAGAGAAGTAATTAGAAAGATTGAAATAGCGATTAGAAGTATATTAAATATACACCAACAAAACACAGGACCACACACCCAACATCAGTCTGCTCACCTGAAAAATAAATGGATAAATACATGGAGGGCATATATAAATATATACACATACCCATACATATATAAAGATATACATACATACATGTCTACATTCATAAATATTGTCAGTATATACACACAGACATATATACACACTCAGTGACCAGTCAGAACCCCCTGGATCAGAACAGGGTTACTGTTCTGCAGGGCTAGTTTGGAGTTAAAATTAGTGTTGAGTAATCACTTACTGTTCTGACCACTGAAACCACCAGCCCCAAACCTGAAAAACTGGCAGTGTTGCTGGAGCACCAACTCTTTGACAGGGCAGAGCAAAAAAACTGCTTACCTTGCAGGTTTAAGGTGGAGTTAAAGTAAAAAATCATCCATCCATCCATCCATCCATCCATTGCCTTCCTCTTATCTATGATCAGATCATGGAGGCAACATGTTCAGCTAAGCATCATGTGTCCAAACACCCCAGTGACATCCTCCAGTTTGTCCTGGTGGATTCTGAGATGTTCTCAGGCAAGAAAATATATTTATTCACTCCAGCAAGTTCTGGGTCTGTCCTGGGGTCCTATTCAGGTGGAAAGTGTCTTTTCCAAATGCCTAACAAGGGAAACACATTTTTAAATGCTGGGATCCAGAATCTAATTATTTGGTCCTACTCTATATCTCACAGTCATTGCTGAGGGTTGGAATGCTCATAGCATACAACACATCAGAACAATTCCTTCATTACTGAAGCAGAAGCACCAATCAGTCAATCCATCTTCCATCGATCCTTGTATCATTGTGAATATGACACCCCACCCCGTTGCCCTCAGTAGCTAGTACAGGAGCTGATATACATGAGTCTTTGGCACAGGCTGGGGTGTTGGCAACATTTTGGAGGTTATAGTGTCATCAGTAGCCTGGGCAGGGGAAATGGTATTACAGTAATTATATGACAGTAGTGGTGTCTACATTGATGCTGATGCTATGACATGGAGCCTGTCTGAGGCTGAGATGAACAAGAGGACTGAGCTTGCAGGTGAAGTCGGACTGTTGGGTGAAGTGAGGCAGAACTTGTGTAATAGAATAAAATGTAGGTCTTAGTTTACCAAAATGCAGTTCTCATGTGAACAGAGTTTTAAAGTGCTGGGCTGGGCTTAGTGTATAAAGCTGAACTGAAGGCGGGATCTAGAGTTGGAATTAATTGGAAGTTTTTCCATTGTTGCTGGCTTCAGTGGTGGTCGACTATTTCTGCTTGCTTTTTGGAACAGACATTCATCCTAAGCTTCCTCCTACAAATCCATTACCCCAGGAATCTTAGAAACTAAAAGCCTGGACTCTGTTTTTTCTATTAAATTAAATATTGCCCTTAGTCTGTACTTAACTCTGGGTCTTGCCAAGTTGTTGTTGAAGACCTTTGTTGGAAAGTGTACCAGCAGGAAGTTTTCTTTATAAATTTCCTGTCCTGCTGGGCTCATGTCTGGCTAGATTCTGCTGTCACGATCTACCGTTGTAAGGGATGGATCCTTACACAGGATTAGAAGGCAGGAGAATGAAGGTATTTTTATATTTTTTTAATAAAGGGACACTGAAGCACGGCAAAGTCTAGAGATGTAAGACAGTTCACTTTAAAGTAATATCAAAAACAAAACCGGTGAGTACAAAGTAACAGAAGAAACCAGAGGATCTGGCAATGCTCAAAGGAATGTTAGCCCATATACACTAATAGGAACTGAAGACTAAATTTGAGACAGGTGTGCTAATTGAATAAAAACCTTGTGTGCAATGAAAGCAGAAAACTGTAATTAAGACCAACAGAAACAAAGCAGGGGGACTAAGGTTCTGCCTACAGTACTTCAGAGTTTGATTTAAATTAATGTTTATTTTTCTTTAACTTTTCTTTGTTTGTTTTTTTCTTCCACATTTTATACATCATTGGCCTGATAGCAAACCAGGTAGAAAAAAAAAAGATTAAGTAGGTCCTCTGGATGGGTTCATCATTGTTCTTACAGAAAAACAAAACTCTGCATGCTGAGAGAGAAAACTGTGTTAGTTTGTAGTTGGCCAAGAGGACATACAGTATTTAAAATAAGCTACAGTTTTATTTGACACTCAAATCTGCTTTAAGCATAATAAAACTATATTTTTTCTTTCCTTCAACAAAAAGATGTTTTTTAGAGACTATCCAGATAAGATTACATGATAATAAAAAAAAAGGTGCAGCAGAAATCTGAGAGTGCTTTTTTGGTAAAACAGAAATAAATCAAAAATATCTGTTGCTTCTTGTCTAAATCCATGGCCTGCTTTTTTCCCCTTTATGTCCAGTAGTTATCATCTTTAGATGTCTATCTACAAATTTTGGTTTTAATTTGCTTTAGGGTGGCTGCCACCTTAAATATACCACAAATCTGGTTGTTTTTAAATTGAATATTGCAAAAATTGGTTTAAAAATTGGTGGTGTGGTTGTAGCTGAGACTGACACCCAACACATGTTCTGAGCGATAAAAGCTTGTGAAAGATCTTTGTTTAAATATTTGTTAAGTATTTGGATTCAACTTTTTCTGTCTGCAAACAGGACATGTCATGTACCACAGGACAGATTTTAATCCAACTTCTAAGAAGGGTTTCCTCCAGTTTCCTCCCACAGCTCAAAATCATGCAGGTTGGGTGAAAGTGTGAGTGGTTGTTTTGTTTTATTTGTCTATATGTGACCCTGCAATAGACTTGCATCATGTCTAGGGTGTCCCTCAAGTGGGTCTAAGTGTCCTTCACAACATGTACTCTGAACATGATATTTTACAGTCTTGCTTTCAAAGTTTGGCTGCAATTCTTTTTCTTCTTATCATGATCTGAGTTTAAAACTCTGGCATGAAAGACAGCAGGTGATATGCACTCCTTCAAGGGTTGCTAAGCCTTTAATTCTTAACTATGTATTTTACTCAACATATTTTAGATTTCTGTAAAGCTCTGTGGTTTCTGCTTGACTCACTGTCTAAAGATCACAAAGTAATACCCCCAAACCCCATAAAAAAGCCCCTAGTAACTCTCTTTTGAAGGTTGCAAAATAAACCCCTGCTGATTAATGCTGAGCCTCCACAGCTTATGTGAAAGCAGGAGTCAGTAAGTCAAACTGTAAGTGACACAAACAACCAAAAGTGCACACTGTGTCTCTAATGAAAGCAGAAGAAATGAACTGATAATGCAGTTTCATAAATATTCTAAGACCAATATTGGACGGACGCTTTATATCCTCCACAGCAGAGGGACGCAGCGTGACATTTAGCTGTCAGCTATTGTGTCTTTATGAAATTATTTGTTGGAACGGCAACAAAAAGTGCCAGCTCTGCATTGTAACGTGCCTATTACTGTTCATCTTAATCTGGTTAGAGTGGTATTTCTGTGTGCTCAGTAAACATTTCAAGCACTTGCATATGGACCCTGTCGAAGCATAGCTGGAACATATTTTTATCTATCTACATCTTTAATATCAGAGATCACAACAAAAGCAGAATTTTTTTTGTTCAGAAGAGTTGAAATGTCAAACACAGGCATAACTAATAGCATTACCTGCTGCATTGCTGTGCATTAGTTGCTTTAACAGAGCCATTGTTAACATGATTAGTTCAACCTGATTTTTTTTTCACTTGTAACCAGTCAAAATATCTCCTGTGACAAAAGCCTGCTGCTATAATCTTATTTGAGACACGAAGTCACGGCGCCAGTCTGACTTCCTCATCAGTTTGGCACAAATCTGTCTTGCGTGCTGTCATTGGAGGAATTCAGCAGGACACAGACATCAAAGACAGAGACTATGTGTAGCTTATTTATTAAAGGGCTCCCCGATTATTTGTAACATCAGACTTTATTTGATAAACATATATTTTAATTGTAAAATAAAGACTGAAAAAATACTGTAAGTTGTTTAGTTTTTATAATTTTTAAACTAAAAGTTTAGAAATATATTACATTGATGGGGCCATTTTATTTACATGCAAAGCATTCTGCGTAAATGATGACATGGATAGGTCCTCATTGTGAGGCTGCTAGCAACCTATATCCACCCTGAAGGTTAATCTTGGACAATATCTGATGATCGGCTCTTTTAAATGAAACCAGAGAGTGTTGACAGAGAGGAGAAGGTAGAAATGACTCAGCCTGTAACTGAAAATATGAATGGAGGACAACAGAGCTGATTCATGGAAGAAGAACCTCAACTTAGCCCATTAGCTTTAGCATTAGCCCGACGCTATCACCATATATATGTATTAGCTCAGCTACACATTCTCCTCTCATCACTGAGGTCCTCCATCCACATGACAGAGAGGGGAATACAAAAATGACTCAGTCTGCAACTGAAAATATGGATGGAGAACCGCAGTTTGGCTTGTTTGTCACGCAAGCACCGAGCTAATACATATAAGGCAATTGGGAAAGGGAATGGAATTTGGACCGAACGGCACGATGCATTGCATGCTGTGTAACGGCCGCCATGTTGTATGCTAATTTGCTAACCAAAATATGACGCATTGCATGGTGGGTAGCAACCAT
The DNA here is from genome assembly GCF_001266775.1 of Austrofundulus limnaeus. NCBI lineage: Eukaryota > Metazoa > Chordata > Actinopteri > Cyprinodontiformes > Rivulidae > Austrofundulus > Austrofundulus limnaeus. Next base: position 821,308 of record NW_013952552.1, read on the forward strand.
CATGTTGAAGGACACAACCGTTTTGATTGTACACTTACTCTATATTTACAACTGAAAAGTAGTAATGTGAAAGTAATTTGTTTTACAGCATTTTTATATTCATACTGTAGCATTAATTCTACACATTTTCGTTTTCTAGATTCTGCACTCTCAGGGCCTGAATGAACCACCGCTCCAAACATGGGTGATTCTGTTCCAGAGGCCAAGTGGACTGTGCACACTGCATGTGCATGGAGGCATTGCAGTCTTGCACACGTTTGTGCTCTAATGTTTAAAATTAAAGTTGTTCAGATACAAGGGGACCAAAACTGTCAGTGATGCTCCAGCATACTGGCTGATGCTGACTTTAGCTTTTTCCGTTTTTTCCATTTGCTTTAAGTTTTATTTTTCCTCATTAGCAGCACATAAATGTTTGCAATAATTTTGTTTACTTACTTGTTTACAGAAATTATGCATATTTCAGATTAAACTGCCACTCTATCGATTTTATTAGAGCATTATTCATGAGAAATATCTGCAGTACATTTTCAGTTTAAATTGTAACAAGATTGTATTTAAGTAGCGTTTTATTTGCTCACAGTGGCATTTGACATGTTTAACCTGTTTTATTCACAGTTCATTTACTGTAACCTTGACATGTTTTATATGTTATGGCAATGTTCAATGTTTTTTCCCACAAAGAGACTCAAAACTGAAATATTCTTCAGTCATTCATACAACACTTCTATGTGGAAACATTTTAATGTTCAGTTCAGTTTCAAGTCTGTGCTAGACAGAGAAGTAGCTGAATCATCCTCTCCCATCAAAACAGCCAAACATGGAAGCTCAGTGAAATACTTGATCATCACATCATCTTGTAAGAATTTCTCATTCATTTTATTTTTCAGAACAGCTCTTTCTTCAAGATGACATTTTCCTCCAGCTTGAACTTCTGTGTGCGCAAGATGTAAGGAAAGTACCCAGTCAGGATGACAACCCAAGAACTCGTAGGCTGGCTTGCCTGTAAAGAATAAAATAACTTTATGTAGCTTGTAGTGCAGCTTGTGCAAAGGTATAAAGCTAATTGTGCATACATGGCTTTTAGGGTTCTCATCGGTTTAGAAATGTACCTAGTTAGCTCGTTAACTAGCTACATGTTACGTGAACAATCCTAAGCTAGGCAGTTAATAAGTTTAATATTTCATTAAACCTTGTGTGGAAATGCCGTGATCATACAAAGATGTTTCTAGAAATATTCCTGACCTGAAGGTGGCGGTGGTTCGTCGCAGCTGCCACCCACCATACGACGTCTGTTAGCTCGGCAGCCTGGGTTCCTCTGTGTTGTTTTCATGCCAAAAAACTGTAAAAACGCAATCCGTATTCCTCCTCCGATCGTGAGAATGACTGTGGCTGTTGATAATGCAGCTTGCAATCACCTTTTGAGTGTATTTTACGGTGAATCACAAAACCAAAACAATGATCAAACAAATCGTACTGCTAAACCGGCTCTGCTGCTAAATTCTGCTAACTCTACTACTAACTTCCGTTTCCTAAACTCCCAAAATGCATTGCACGATCCCTGTCCATTCCAATTCCATTCCCATTCTCTATATAGCGTAAGCGCTAGCGCAAAGACTAACAGGCTAAGCTGAGGTTCTTCTTCCATGAAGCAGCTCTGTTGTCCTCCATCCATATTTTCAGTTCCAGGCTGAGTCATTTCTACCTTCTCCTCTCTGTCAACGCTCTCTGGTTTCATTTAAAAGAGCCAATCGTCAGATATTGTCCAAGATTTCAGCCAATATAAGGGTCCTTTTTGGAGATCTTGAGCAATGACAAATGTCTTGAACTTATGTAGCACTTTATCAAGTCGAAGTACTGCAAAACTCTTCACACTACAGTCATTCACTCATTCATACACACTTTCACACACTGATTGTGGTAAGTTATGTTGAAGTCACAACTGCCCTGGGGCAGAATGACAGAGGCGAGGCTGCCAAAATGAAATTTTAGTTTTTGTCTTGTTAATCTGTAGATATGACCCGGTTAAAACTATTGCAGTTTGAAAATAAAAACCATTAATGTTGTCAGTCACTAAAAAAGGACTTTACAAAATGTTATAATCAATTACGATTCAGAAAACTTGTAGTATAGGACTTTTTTCAGAGGTTAAAGTACTTAAAAAAGTAAATAAAAAATACCTTTAACTTAAAAGGAATTTGATAAAAATGAATTTCACTGATAAGAAAAGTACTTAGGTAAATATCATAAAACTGCTCACAATAATCAGGGAAGTAAAAGTACCTTTCTACACACTCTAACCAAACTGGTTCCACTAATCCCAGCTAAGCAAATTGCTTTATATTTACTCAACAAGGTTTAGTGGAACCAATTGACATGACTTGTTAAGTATATTCAACACTTCATTTTTTAGAGTACCTAAACAACTCTTTTCATGATGAGTTCCAGTTATATTTAAATTTGTAATGACTAACTAGGTGACTGTGTCTCAGTTTGTGGGTTGCAATGGATGTAGACTGCGGTCGACATTGGCCGTAAGCTGCTTGTGTTGGCTGCATAAACGACTGTGAAATGAAACGGTCTAGGTATAACTTCATAAAATTCAGTTTTAATAGAAAAATGTTACAGATAATTAAATAAAAACTGATAATAATTTAAGTTTAGCTTTAGTATAAGTAAACATTTAACTGCATTTTATTTAAAATCTCATTGCAACAAAACTTTCTTCAGCTAAGTTGCTAAACTTACATTTTTCGGTGTGTGATACATTTCCAAACTCCATCATAAAAAAATTAAAAAAAAACTCAGTCATTGTTGTTGTTCTGTTTCATTTGCTGACCATTGGCCACAGAGGATACTCAGGTGCAGCCTATGTTTTCGGGGTTTTGCGGCCGAAGTCGAATGCAACCTGTGAATTGAGACACAGGTGGTGTTAAATTTTAAAGTAAAGATGTAAATTATCATTTTTATGTAATGAATTTCACAAAATAAAAGTTAGGATTAGTCAGGTTTAGTCATTAAATCCTTCTTGGTCAGAGTTTCATTTTCATCAATTTTGTAAAGTAACTCCCTCTTAGGTAATAACACACCAAATTTTACTTCATTATCTGTAAAATCCACTGTGTTACAGCCATCTTTGTGCTGGCTAATGTTGATAAGGTTGCTTCCAAATGTTAATGAGTTTCACTTGTACATCCAATGATTACTTTTTGAGAGTTTAGCTAAAACCTGTTTAAGAAATTTTGTCTTGAATGGTCTATTGACCATTAAAGTCAATTGACCATTGAATGGTCTATTGACCATTCAAGTCGATGGATCAAAGTTTTAAACAAATGTATTGTGCAAGGAGAAGGTCAGTTTAAGTCTTGGGGATAATGTTGTGACAGCCAATAAAAAAGTGAGTTGTCTCCAAAAGATAATTAGTTGTAGATGTGTTTCCAGTGATTACTTTCTGAGAGTTTCATAAACCTCCGTCCAGTGACTCATAAGATATTTTGCTAACAGACAAATTAACATATATAAAAGGCAAAAACCAAAAACTGTTGTGGCAGCTGATGCTAATTACATAAAGATAAACATTTTTAGTCCTATGGAGTGTATGACTGAGAATGTTAACTGAAATTTAACAATTTCAGTTCTGACTCAGTTCCTAACCTCAGTGTTTCCTTTCACTACACACACTGAACTGACTGTATAACATCTGGGTCAACAGCTGCCAACCAGAGTGTAACAATATCCCAATACTGCGCTAAAAACTGCACAAACACAACCAAGAGCTGCACAAAAACTCTCTTATCTAAAACACAAGTGTAAACATTTCTATAAAAATCACTAAGCAGGTGGACAAAACTGGTACTTAAGTTGTATTCAAACTTTACCCTTAAACCTGAAAAATGCATGAGCAAGATGTGACAAGGTAATATTTAGTGAGTTATCAAGTGACACAAATTATTACAAGTGTTCAGCTTCTTTCTTTGCTGATTTTCAGTAAGAACAGTGAACCAGTGAGGACCAGCAGTCAGAAATTCCCCATGATGACTCAAGTCGTAGTTCCAGTTAACTGAAATGGAATCTGCCGCTCAATAAAACGAGCCGCTTCACTCCGTGAACAACCAGGCACGTAACGAGTCCTCGACCTCGCGAGCTGCTTCACTCCCTTTTCAAAAGTCACCTTCCCTGCTTGGACTGAGCGCACACCTGTTTGTAATTGGCTTTGATTAGAGAAGTAATGTTTTACACCTGTGCTGCTCCGCTCCGCTCAGCCTTCCAGCCAATCGGGAGCGGCAGCTTCGTGGGTCAGCCTATGAGGGAAGGGCCCCGTAAAAGTCGATTAGACATGAAAGAGGAGCTGGGTCTGCTGCTGGCCCTTCAGGGGAGGATTTTTGTTGAAAAGCTCCTCGAGCAAAACAGCTTGAATTTATTCCACCGGTTTAAAAAAAAAGGTTGGTGAGATGGGACAGATAAGTGTTCTGTCAGATGCATGGAGCTGAAAACACTCAGCTGATCTAATATTTCATGTCTGAAAGTTCATGGTGATTTCTCTCATTTGCTGGAGGATGTTTATTTTTTTGGTTGAGTCAGAAAAGGGTATTTTAGAGGCATATATGACCAGAGTAACCCCCCCGCCACTACACCCCAATAGAGACCAAACACGAAGAGGCTCTCCACAGAGAGTCACAGGGGATTAACAAGTTTCTGTCAAGACTCAGTCTGATTCCTCTATCTCGTTGGGGGATTAGCGTGGTATAAAAATCCTCACAGCAGACACTATATCATCATACTTCAACAGAACTTCACCCACACCGACTGATATGGCATGGCACACATTCTAAATTCTGATAGAAAAAAAAGAAAAAAGATCCAACCTTTCTCCTCCTCTTCCCCATTCTTCCTCCTCTATTTCCCATGTTCCCCCTCAAGACAGGTTCAAGGTAAGGGCAAGGCAAGATGGAAGCTGAGGAGTGTGGAAGGAGGTGTAGCGACCGCTGTCCACTAATGAGGCGACTTGCTCCCACCATAAACCACTGAACAGATATAGCCAGAGGACAGATACAGTGTGTTTGAGTGGAAAAATACACTGCCAGACAGTGTGATAAAATGAAAAATAAACAGTCTTTTTCCCCCAATGTAGTCTGAGTCCAAAAAACATGCAATTCTTCAACAAATGTTACTTTCAGAATGTAAAACAATTTAACCTTTGAGGCACAAGTCGTTTCATCTTTTCTAATAATATCATGTCTAAAAAGGTTATTTTTCTGTTCAGTAAATATATATTTAAAAGGGCCTACTCTGAGTTAAAAACTCTGCAATATACTGTTAAACTCAGTTTTGTTACCTGAACTGTTGAACCTAAACGGTAAAATACCTTTTTAACTATGTTTTGTTTGTGCTTACACATGTGTGAGATAAATAACTTCCAGGGTATAGATGTAAAATAACTTGTAGAAGCACACACACACAGGGGGAGATCTACAGGGAGGTAGGGGGGGTGCAACTTCGCCCCATTGTAGGGACCCCCCGCCCCCCCAGCAGCCTCCCTACTGTTATGTTTCTAAAATATTTGTGATTACTAACTGTTTTTTTAGTCCAAAAGCCCATTACAACCTTCAAAGTAAACATTTATTTACCAAAAATATATAATTTTAAATATAATCTGAGGCCCCTGAAAGCTTATAGCCCTGCTCCAACCATCGCCTGCTCTCCGTAGGCGGAACTTGTGTCACACTGATGAGGCAGCCTGTCTGCTGCAGAGTGGAGTCACTGAGCTTCCAGCTTTCTGCAGTTAAAGTTTCTCTAGCTGATGTTTTAACACACAACAGTAAAGTTAAGTTTGCAATGAATGAAATATCTGCTAAAGTGTCCGACGTTCACGGTGTAATGACGACAGAGACTTAGCGTTAGCTTATTTCCATAGTTAGTTTTGATATGAATATAAGGTTTCAGGTTTGCTTTAGGGGCTGCAGTTTCAATGATGCCTTTATTTGATCAAAATCATGGCAAAGAGGCACAAATTAACCACGTTACATTTGTTTTGTCAGATCAAGGAAGTAAATAAGCTGCTATGATAATATGATAAGCTATGATAATAATGGGGTGATTTCTTGATGCTTGCACATTGTAGACCAAAAACAACAAAAAAAGTAGAGATACTGAGTTTTTTTTTTTTTTTTTGCAAAAAAGCAATACATTCGAATGAAGAAGAGACTGAAAACTGAGAAAGGAAGATAGAGAGACCAGGAGGGTCACAGGTGAAGAAGCCCACTGAAAGTGCAACAGGTGAAGAAGATGAGGAAAGTGATATCAGCATAGGTGGTGAAGCAGAGAAGATTACAGAGTCAGAGAGAGAGAGAGAGAAAAAGAAGACAGTGCAGAGGAAACTGAAGGAGAGAAGGAAGCACAGAGTCAGAGAATCCAGCCTGTATTCCAGCTGGACCGCCTGTAATACAAATTTATTAGATGTTTCAATGAATAACACATTAAAAGTAAACGTCTATAGGTGTGTTATGAAATTAGACATTCCAGACTTAATAAATATAGTCAATTCATGTTCTAACTTTAGTTAACTAAAATAAAGATATGTGTGTGTGCACATATATATAAACACATATACACACACGCACATACACATAAACACACACGCGCGCGCGCGCACACACACACATATATATATATAAACAGCGGGTAAAATAAGTATTGAACACGTCAACATTTTTCTCAGTAAATATATTACTAGAGGTGCTAATGACATGAAATTTTCACCAGATGTTGGTAACAACCCAAAACTAACAAACTAGTTGCATGCATTGCTCAGGTGTGATT